>NW_028258384.1:17960303-18263333 GCF_053883595.1 Heterocephalus glaber | reverse complement strand
ATAGGACAAATAATTCCTTCCACAATAGCATCCAAAAAACTGAAATACCTAGGAATCATCCTAACAAAAGAAATCAAAGACCTCTTCTCTGAAAACTATGGCACTCTGAAAAGAGAGATTGAAGATGATATCAAAAAATGGACAGACATCCCGTGATCCTGGGTAGGAAGGATTAATATAGTGAAAATGGCCATACTTCCAAAACTGCTATATAGATTTAATGCAATTCCAATTGAGATCCCAGCAGCATACTTCATAGACCTCGAGAAAACAATCCAAAAATTCATTTGGAGCAAGAAGAGACCCAGAATAGCAAAAGCAATTCTAGGTAACAGAGACATGGCAGGGGGTATCACAATCCCCAACCTGCAACTCTACTACAAAGCTACTGTAATAAAAACAGCATGATACTGGCAAAGAAACAGGCTTGAGGACCAGTGGAACAGATTAGAAGATGCAGAAACAACCCCAGACACACTCAGCCATCTTATCTTCGACAAAGGAACTGAACACCCTCACTGGAGGAAAGATAGCCTCTTTAATAAACGGTGCTGTAAAAATTGGGCTTCAACTTGCCAAGATTAAAATTAGACCTATATCTCTCACCATGCACTAAACTAAAATCAAAATGGAATAAAGATCTAAATATTAAAATAGAAACTCTGAACCAGTTGGAACAGAGGTTAGGTAGAACCCTTGAAGACATCGGTGTAGGAAAAGATTTTATGAACAAAACCTCAGTTGCCCATGAACTAGCACAAACAATCAACAAATGGGATCTCTTCTATTAAAAAGCTTCTGCACAGCAAGAGAAACCACCAGCAGTGTGAAGAGACAACCCACAATGTGGGAAAAATTCTTCACCTGCTCTTCCTCAGACAAAGGTCTGCTATCTCGAATCTATAAAGAACTGAAAAAGATCAGACCTCCCAAATTTAAAGACCCAATCCAAAAATGGGCATCTGAAATGAACAGACATTTCTCAGACAAAGAAGTAGAAATAGCAAAGAAATACATGAAAAAATGTTCAACATCACTAGTCATTCGAGAGATGCAGATGAAAACAATGCTGAGATTCCACTTCACTCCAGAAAGAATGGCTGCTATCATGAAATCAACCAATAACAAATGCTGGCGGGGCTGTGGGGAAGAGGAACCCTGCTCCACTGCTGGTGGGAGTGTAGACTGGTGCAACCACTGTGGAAATCAGTATGGAGATACCTCAAAGAACTAGGACTGAAAGTCCCATTTGACCCCTCTATTCCACTGCTGGGGATCTTCCCCAAAGAATTAAAAGAATCATACCACAGTGATATATGTGCACCCATGTTCATAGCAGCACAGTTTGTGATAGCTAAAACTTGGAAACAGCCCAAATGCCCATCAACTGGAGACTGGATAAAGAAAATGTTTTTTTTTTTATAAAATGGAGTACTACTCAGCCATAAAAATTGAGAAATTGGAGACATTTATAGCTAAGTGGATGCACATTGAGGCAATACTCTTAAGTGAAAGAAATGGGACACACATGTGTAAATACCGAATAGTTTCTCTGGTGTGAGAAACTGAAAGTGTAAATAAGGACTAAATGTATAATAGGTCATGTGAAATAGGAAGAAAAGGGGCAAAGGGGAAGGAAGTGGGAGGGCTAGGAGAAAGGATAGAAGGGAATGGGATTAATATGAGAAAATGGAAAAATAGGAACAAAATCTTTGTAAATAGGTAGGACTGGAGGGGTTGAAGGGAGGGCTGGGCAAAGGTGAAAAATAAGAACCAAGAGTGACTATGTAAAGGTGCAAATTTCCAATGATGAATGTCATTATATTGTATACCTAAAATGTACCAATGATTGGAATGAATAATTGATAATGTAAAATAGGAAGAAAAGGTCCAAAGGGGTAGGGGTAGTGGGAGGGGCAGGGGAAAGGAAAGAAGGGAAAGGAAAAAATGATGAGAAATGGAAAAAATGGAAATAAAGTCTTTGTAAATAGGGAAGGGTGGAGGGCATGAAGGGAGGGCTAGGATTGGGGAAAAAATAAGAACCAAGATGCATTATATAAAGGTACAATTCCCAATGAGAAATGTAATTGTGCTGCATACCTACAATGTACCCATAAAAGAATTTAATACAAAAAAAAAAAGAAAAGTTAATAGTGAAACAAATACCTAAAGAGATACAGATGAAAAGTCTTCACAGTCAAATTAACCTCTGAATTTTCTTCAGGCACTAACACTTGTTAAAAAAAATAAAATAAAAAGAAACTTTGTATATGTATATGTATGTAGAACAAGAGAAAACTCTGTTAAGGTAAAAACTAGGAGAGCCAGGTATGATGGCACCACACCTGTAATCTCAGCTTTCTGGAGGCTGAGGCAGGAGGATCACAGAGAATTTGAGGACAGCCTGGGCTACAAAGTGAGACCCTATCTCAAAACAAACAAACAAAAAAAAAAAAAAAGAAAAAGTTGGGAGAAAAGTGATTTAAAAACTATAAAAACAGTGCCAGGGATTTAGCTCAGTCGTTCTACTGCCTGCTTCACAAGCACAAGGACCAAAAAAAAAAAAAGAAAATCAAATAATATTAATACATTTGCTCTAACTTAACTTCCAAGATTTCTACTGTTCTGTGAACAAACCTGACTATTTCAAGAGTGCCAAACATCATTTACACAACCATCTAAGTACATTCTGCAACAACAACCTGAAAGAAAAAGGTGGCTGAAGCAGACAAGACAGGGCCACCATGGAGGGGCTCCCACAGATGTGCAGGGACATGGGTCCTGCTTTTCACCTGCCTCTGCAGCATCCAAACTGTGTACAGCCAGATTGACACACCAAGCAACAATATGGAGAGCAGGGAAAAAATGGTCATGCCATGTGTAAGGGGCACTGAGAAACGTGGTCTTTGTCCTGGGAGACACGTGCCTAACTAAAAATCAGTTGTATCACCATGTGAAAATGTTAAGACTGGATACTGAGGAAAACTGGTTCTCTCTACACACCTCTCATCTAAATATTTGTGTAAACAGATATTCAAACTTGAAAATCATTTTACAGAGTGTGACAGGATTGCATAGCTGACAGTTACCTACCATTCCAAGTTTCATCTACAAATTGAGTTCACATCCTTCATGTACTTACCAAAAGCAATGAGACACAAAATACCATTTGAATGAATTCCAATGTATATTTTATTGGCATAAGCCAAAATAAGGTAATGTAATTTTTTGGTTTTCCAATTAGTTATATAGAGCTATAGGAAAAACTTTTCTATAATGAGAGAAAAAAATGAAAATACTTTACTTCTAAAATCTAGTCTTGGCAGTTTATCTGAGCACCAAAACAAAAATATTTCTTTAATTTGTATCAAATAAGTCAGTAATATTGTTACAATTTCTGAAAAAAACTGGTGAAATTGAAATACAGCAGACAAAAATCTTTCAGCCATCTATGGCTTTTCCTCCTTTACTAAAGGGGGAAAAACGTCTTCATGATTTTGCTAACAGGTCACCTACCAATATAAAGAGGTAGATGTGGAAAGTCTAATTCTCCAGCTGCTACCATTTAAAGTCACTTTACATCAGCTACATAATCTGGTGCAACATAACCACAAAGATTTGCTTGTTCCTGAGGCAGGATTCTTGGTGTGCTATGTTGTGTACAAAGTTATGCTTCATGTTATATGTTAAAAATTACCTCAGTGTGACCTCAGTGTGTCATTCAAAACTGAAGAAAATAGATACAGCTGAAGTTATTTTTCTTTCAAATACACATATCCCAAGGTTCCATTTTCTGGAAAAGCCAGAACCCAAAGTTATATGGTGTGCCAGCTGCTTTACTTAGATGACCCCAGGTGAATGAGGGCCATTATTGTTGTATAGCTGTGGAACAGATCCTCATCCTTTACCTCATTACACTTCCTCAGTATAAAGTTCCCTGTGACTATCTGGTCACATCCAATTTCTCCATTTCCAAAGAAGCCGAATAAAGGCACACTAGGAAAAAACTTTCTAAATGCATCAGCCTCAACATTGACTTTGGCTCAGTAGTAGTGGAAGTCCCGGCCAACACACGTGAACATGAAGCTGATGGTGTCCTGCTCTGGGATGCTGGCTGCCTTGAGGAGCTGCATGGCTGCCTCTGCAGTCTTCTCATCATTGACATCCTCATTAAGGAGCACTGTGGCACTCTGGATTCGACAGTCCAACCACACCGGTGGAATTGATATCTAGAGGAGTCTTCTCAGAGGTCAATGACAACAGACTGTCCACCTGGCCTCCAGCCAAGATGATGTTCATGTCGCTGAAAGTGCTGACCACACACTGCAAGTAACTGCTGGCTCCCACCTTACAGCAGTTATAGCCAAACACAAGGACTACACGCAGCTCTGGGTTATCTAGAAAACCCACTTCAGTAAGCTGATGTTTTTCCAGTGTTAACTTCCTTGGTTGCTTAATAAAATGAAAGGGCAGTATTTTTATTCCTTCAATTTGAGGAAATAACAGAGCAAAACCAAATTCTCCAATTTCTATTTACCTAGGTTGATTGCTACCTGATCCCATTGGAGTCACTACAATTCCTGGGGTCACAATCCCGAGGACTTGGCACTGTTTCCGGAACAGCTTCTAAGGGCAACTGCTGTTTCCACTCTCATGATTTTCCTTGATTTCACATGGTCCCCACTCTGCTCCTGACAAACGTTTCTGAATCTGCCATATACAGAACCGTCCTTGGTAAGATGGGAACATTCTCCAGCTCCTCGGTGACAGCGCGCAGCAGTCGATGCCCGTCGGGGGCGGCCTAGGCCTGGCCCGTGGATACCTAGGCCACGAGCGTTGGGCCCACAGCACGAGAAGCCGCGCACGCACTCCAGAGCCGGCTCACGCTTCGGAGAAGCGGGGCGCGGTCAGCGGCAGGTCACCCCAGGTCCCGGTCCCCACCCTCCCACACACACCCCCACACCCCACCGGAGAGGGAGGCTCTGAACTGAGGGGGGGGGGACCTCAGTACAGCTGAAGCCTGAGCGCGTAGATGGGGGACCTGGCCACCCTGTCCCGAGGTCCCCGCCCAGACTCCCAGAGTCAGGTGCCCCCGAGCCTCACCCGGCAGTGTACAAGAGCACCTTGGCTGGCAGGAAAGCAAGCACGCCCTCCACCACCTCTGCCAGGTTGCTCAGCACAAAGGCGCCCGGGAGGTCTAAGCCGCCGGCAAGCTCCATGCTCAATGCCACTGTGGCCGGAGGTCCAGAGGCCATGAAGCCGCAGGCGCCTGAATTTGGTTGTTAACTCTAGAAGACTTTTCGTGGAGTTCGTGGGGTATTTGATATAAAGTATCATGTCATATGCAAATAATAACAATTTAAATTCTTTGTTTCCTATCTTTATTCCTTTTCTTTCTTTCTCTTGTCTAATTGGTGTGGCTGTTTCCAGAACAATATTGAACAGGAGTGGTGTGAGGAGACATCCTTGTTTTGTTCCTGATTTTAGCATGAAGGATTTCAGTTTTTGGCCATTTACTATGATATTGACTTTTGGTTTTTCATACATGAGTTTTATCAGGTTGAGATAGAGATTGTCTATTCCAATTTTCTGTAGGGTTTTTTATCATGAATGGGTGTTGGATTTTTGTCAAAGGCTTCTTCTGCATCTATTGAGATGATCATATGGTTTTTGTCCTTGGCTCTATTATATAGTACATTACATTTATTGATCTACATATGTTGAATCATCCCTGAATCCCTAGGATGAATCCCAGTTGTTCAGGTTTTATGATCTTCTTTATGATCTTCTTCATTGTTTCTCGGGATCTTTTTGAGGATTTTTGCATCTATGTTCAATGGTGGGATTGGCCTATAGTTCTCTTTTTTGGATGAGTCTTTCTCTGCTTTGTGGATCAAGGTGATGCTTGATTACAGGAATGAATTTGGGACTCTTACTTCCCTTTTAATTTCAGTGAAGAGTATAAACAATAGTGGCAATACTTCTCTAAATGTCTCACATAATTCAAGAGTGAAGCCATCAGGATCTGGCCTTTTCTTAGTTGGTAAGTTTTTCATTAAACTTTCAGTTTCACTGATTGATACTTCATTGTTTAGGATTTTCATGTCCTCTTCATTCAACTTTGGTAATTCATAAGTATCAAGAAATCTGTCCTGGGCCAGGGATTTAGCTCAGTGGTTCTGCCACCAGCCTCGCAAGCACAAGGTCCTGAGTTCAATCTCTGGTACAAAAAAAAAAAAAGAAAGAAAGAAAGAAATGTGTCCAGGTATGGAGATTTAGCTCAGTGGTTCTGCTGCCTGCCTCACAAGCGCAAGGTCCTGAGTTTGATTGCTGGTACCAAGAAGAAAGAAATCTGTCCATTTCTTCTGTGTTTTCCATCTTATTGGCATATAGGTTCTCAAAGTATGTATTGATGATCCTCTGGATTCCTGCTAGGTCTGTTGTAATTTCACTCTTTTCATTGCTAATTGCATGAGTTTGGGTCTTTTCTTTTCTTTTTTTCATATGGTTGGCTAAGGGTTTGTCAATTTTGTTTATTCTTTTGAAGAACCAACTCTTTGCTTCATTGATTTTTTTGTACCCTTCTCTTAGTCTCCATTGCATTGATTTCTGCTCTGATCTTTGTAGTTTTCTCCTTGTATGAGCTTTGAGTTTCTCCTGCTCTTCTTTTTCTAGAAGCTTGAGGTTCATATTCAGGTTGTTTATTTGCACTCACTCTGTTTTCCTAATATGAGCATTCACTGCTATGAATTTTTCTCGTAAGACTGCTTTCATTGTATCCCATAGATTCTGATATGTTGTATTGGCATTGTCATTTAACTGTAGAAACTGTCTGATTTCTTCTTTAATTTCCTCCATGACCCATTGGTTATTCAGAAGTGTGTTGTTCAATCTCCATGTGTTAATGAAATTGTCAAGTTTTTTGTTTTGTTTTTTTGCTATTGATCTCCAATTTCATTGCACTATGGTCTGGTAATATACAGGGGATAACTTCAATTCCTTTACACTTACTTAAACGTGTTCTATGTGCAAGTATGTAGTCTGTTTTGGAGAAAGAACCATTTGCCGCCAAGAAGAATGTTTACTCTTCCTTGGTGGGGTGGAACACTCTGTAAACATCTGTTAAGTCCATTTATTCAAGAGTTTGATTGAGTTCTAGTATTTCATTGTTTATTTTCTGTCTAGTTGATCTATCTATTCATGACAGTGGGGTGTTGAGGTTCCCCACTACTATTGTATTAGTGCATATTTGATTTTTTATTTCCATTAGTATTTGTCTTATATAGTTGGATGTACTAATATTTGGTGCATATACATTTATGATTGTCATCACTTTCTCTTGGATTCTTCCCTTTACAAGGATGTAGTGCCCTTCTTTGTCTCTCTTAATTAATTGGTTTGAAATCCATTTGATCTGCAAAGTCAATAGCTACTCCTGCTTTTTTGGGGGGGTCCTGTCACATGGAGTATTGTTTTCCAACCTTTAACTTTCACTCTATGAGTTTCTTTTTGAATTAAGTGTGTTTCTTGTATGCAGCATATGGTTGGATCTTGCTTCTTGACCTATTCTGCCAGTCTATTTCTTTGGATTGGTGAATTGAGACCATTAACATTGATGGATAGAACTGATATGTATTGACTTATCCTTGTCATGACTTTTTCTTTTAGTTGGATTCTCCCCCTTTGCATTTAATTTCTTGTTGTGCCTGATGGATTCATTCTGCTGGGCTTTCTGGGGTTGTGATAATCATTGTCTTTCTAGAATGTTGTTTACAATTTTTTGGAGTGCTGGTTTGATATTCATGAAGTTCCTCAGGTGTCCCTTGTCATGAGAGTATCTTATTTCTCCACCATTTTTTTTTTTTGGTACCAGGGATCAAATTCTCCATCAATTTCAAAAGATAGGTTTGCAGGGTACATCAATCTGGGTTGGAGATTTTCTTCTTTTGGGGCTTGAAATACTTCACTCCAGGCTCTTCTTGCCTTGAAGGTTTGCATTTAGAAGTCTGCTGTGATTCTGATAGGCTTTCCTTTGTATGTGATTTGTTCCTTTCTCCCAGTGCTTCTATTATTTTTTTATTCTTCTGGGTTTCTGGAATTGTAACTATTATATCTCTAGGTGCAGTTTTTTATCATAGCTAGTTGGGGTCCTATATGCTTCATTTATCTGTATTTCAAATTCTTTTCCCCTGCTTGGGAAGTTTTCTGCCATTAATTCTGTGAACAGTTATTTTTTTAGTTTGTACTCTTTTCTGTTTCTTCATTAACTTTGATCAGTCTTCCGTTATTCTTTTTTGCATTATCTAGAGGCTGCTGGATTGATTTCTCATGGTCCCTTAGTATTTTTAAAAAATTTTTCTTTTCCTGGTCACTAATTGCAATTCTGTCTTCTATATCTGATATATTGTCCTCACATTGGCTCATTCTGCTTTGTAAACTTTCAATAGATTTTTTAATCTCCTGGATATCTGTTTGCATCTGTTTTATGGATTCCATTTGTTTCCTATGCTAGGATTCTATCATATTCCTCAGCTTCTCTATTGTTTTTATTTGTGTCTGCTCTAGAGTTATTAATTATGTTTTTTTACTATGGACATCTCTGTTGTTATCTGAGAAATTATTTGATTTCTTTTTTTTTTTCAGGTCTTCTTTCATTACCAGTTCAGGGAGTCCATTTTGTTGACTATCAGATTGGTTCATCTTGTTGCTACTTCGAGTTGCCTTAGGTGATCTGGAAGCATTGTTTTGAGCCTCGTTTACAAGTCTTCTTGTTTCAACAAATGCAGCCTCCTGTGCTGCATTTTGTTGAGGCACCTTTTTGCTTGCCTAGTGGGTTTCAATTCACAGCAAGCCTCAGAGTCCTTCTTTATGCTGCTCACCACTGAGCCAATTTCTTGGTTCAAAAAGGTGACCTTCTGGATGCTTCTGCTGGGCTGTTGTCTGGGCAGAGTTCTGGTTGGGGCCTGCACTAACTTAGGATGGTATTTGGGCATGTCTCTGGCTGGTGCCTGCCCATTTATGTAGCTTTTGTCTGGGAGCACCTTTGGCTGGGGGCTGTGCAACCAAGTTGCTGGGGTTTGAGCAGGCTACTGGCTGTGATCTGTGAGCACTTACTGATAGTATCTGGGAAGGCCTCTGGCTCTGATCTGTGTGCCCGGTCAGCTAATTTCCTGGTGGGTCTTTGGCTGTGGCCTGCAGACCCAAGCTGCTGGTGTCTGGGCAGGTCCCTGACTGGGACCTGCATGCTCACAGAGCTCTCCTCCATGCAGGCTTCTCATTGGTATCTGTGCACACTTACTGATCATATCCTGGCAGGCCTCTAGAGACCATACTCTTAAGTAAAATAAATAGGACACACATGTATAAATACCACATAGTTTCTCTGGTGTGAGAAACTGAATGTGTAAATAAGGCTCAAAATGTATAATAGATAATGCGAAATAGGAAGATCAGGTCCAAAGGGGAAGGGGAAGTAATAGACATAGGGAAAAGGAAAGAAGGGAAAGCAATAAATATGAGAAAAGAAAAGAATGGAAACAAAGTCTTTGTAAATAGGGAGAGGAGGAGGGGTTGAAGGGGGGGGATGGGGAAAAAATAAGAACCAAGATATATTATGTAAAGGTACAAGTTCCTGATAATGAATGTCAGCATATTGTATAACTAAAATATACCAATAAAATTAATGAATTTTTAAAAATGAGTTAACAAGTAGTGGTATATGCATAGGGAATAGTATTCATTAAGGAAAAAATTATATTTTTTTGCATGTCATGAATTCATTGAACCTTGAAGACATTATGAAAAGTGAAGTAAGCCAGATGCAAAATATGATGTAGTATATGTCTTCAATTATGTAAGGTATTTACAATAGTCAAACTCAGAGATGAGAATAGTTGTTTCCAGAAGTTAGAGGAAAGAAGAATGAGGAAGTAGTTCTAAGTAGGAGATTTGAAACAGTTTTAAAGTTTATAGGTACACAAAAATGTGAATGTAATGAGTTCCACAGGGTTGTAAATGTAGAATTGGTTAAATTATTAAGCAATGTGCATATTTTACCCAATGAAAATTAAATTTAAAATTTAAAATGACTCAATTCAATTCATAAACCACAGTAATAACCAAGAAAGTGAAAGATATTAAAATAGGCAACAATGTTATGTTTAAACCATGGCTTATTATTAGAGTAGAAGTCACTTAGTTCCCTAATGTCAGGAAATATGTATAGGTCTATCACATGTTTTGTGGAAGAGGAAAGAATAGGGAGGTGTTCAAAGAAAATCTGGTAAAAATTTTGATTGACAACACAAGTATATTACACAAAATGTTCTTAATAGTTACATTCAAAATGTATTTCTTAAATTATTCCTGAAGTATAAATTTGTTTAGTCCATATTCTATTAAAGGATAGCTTCAATAGAATAAAGAAAACTTCAACTCTTATGCAAATAAACCTTCCAATTACCTTGTATTTTCTTGTACTATTGGAGGTTCTCCAGAGTCAGAGAAGCAGAACATATTGAATACATTAAGAAGAAATAGGTCAGGGAATTTAGCTCAGTGGTTCCACTGCCTGCCTTGCAAGCACAAGGTTCCAAGTTCGATCCCCAGTACAAAAAAATGAAGAAGAAGAAATAGCATGAGAAGGAAAAAGGGAACAAGATTTTTGAAAAGTTATGAAAAAGATGGAGAGTTGCTTTATCCCTCAGATAATGCAGTGAAAATTTATTGCTGGCTGTGCCAGGTTAATGCTTATGGTATCAAGAATAAAATACTTGTCAGATTGATAGTGGCATACCAGGTATTTGGGGATGTTTTAATCTGCTCAAGTAATGAACAATGTCTGATATTGAACCTATAAGTCAACTCATCACATTGTTATTTAATATAATCAACTGTTATTATCTAAGATCCTTCCATCTTCAGCACCAGCAAAATAGGTGAGCTGAATGGAAATGTGACGGATCTCAAGATGCCTGCTTCTTAAACTTCTTAATGATGATACCAGTATTCTTGATTTTTCCATTAATGGGGTATTCCTTTTGGTTGCCATTTTCCTATGTAGAGGCAATATTATTAGTCTTTTCTACCATAATGGCCTTCACTCAACAGGTCAGAGAAGCAATATTCTGCCAGTTGCTTAGTATGCCTATTCCAAGCATGGACCCTTGAAATAGCTAATAGTCATAGTATAGGTTTTGTGACCCACTGAATCCACTATGAGGGGATTGTTCACCTGATTTCTATAACACCCTTCTTGGCAAGGAAAACAGTGATATTCTGGGTTTCTTGGAACTGATCTAAGTTCATACACAGTGTCCAGAAAAGTTCCCAAACTTTCTATTTCCATTTCTTCAAAATACAGTATCCTAATAAAAACCATGTGTCATGTTGGGGCAAAGAGTTACAATATAAGTTTGTGTCTATGTTCCAGGGTCTTTAAAAACAGAATTAGTCTTCTCTTCATGAATTTCTGGGTCTGTAAACTAGCTCAAGTCTGGAGGTGATTGAATGCTGTAACTGTTTTTATAATTAATTTTATAACTAATTGTTCTCTGGTCAATTAGCCTAGAACTTTTTACTTGTATAGACTAAATAATTTAAGATATTTTCTATTTATTTTAATTCTAGGAACATCATGATCAAGGATTCAAACTCATTTTTTCTCTTGTATTGCAGAATCCAATTACTCTCATTGCATTTAGGTTTTCTAATTAGATGTCTATTGCTGACATTGTAAATTCTAGTTAACAGTAAAGAATGATCACAGAGCTTTCCAAAGATGTCAAGGCTCTTCTTGCAAATTTATTTCTCATTGTATTGATGAAATGTATGTCATTTGGACCTTTCCAGAATGGTTGGAGTAAGTCCTAAATGACAAGTGCACTCTAGCATTAAAAGTTTTTGAACTTTCTGGTACATCAAACAAAGTCAAGTCCAGCATTTTCAACTCAATCATCTTGGCCCATGTTTTAGCCAATCAAACAAAGTTAAATTCCTTTCTACTCTATGAGCTGCAATATTGAATACAGAATTTCTGTTAGTGAGCCCTTGTCAATAAATTCTATCAGATACATCTTTATGTTCTTTCTAACATTATTCCAAACCCTTTCCATTTCCTAGTTTTTGTCTGCATAAATTAGAAAATTCAAATAACTTTTTAAATTGTGGCATACTTCCTCTAGGTTAATAGTCTATGTCTCACATTTATGGGCCTGCTGGAACTTGATGCTACTGATCCTAAGTAGAATTAACATATTGTTATGGCATTTGTTATCATTAAGCCTCAGGGGAAGCTATTATAGTTTCCTCAAGTAATGCAGGGCTAATCCTCTCAAGCAAGGGTGAAAAGGTCAGACCTCCTGAGTTCAGAGAGCACACTTTTACTCAGCCACTTCCTTTGGGTAAGGGAAGACTTTCTACTTGTACAAGAGATTCAACAGAAGTCTCAGATTCATCTAAGTCCTCTGATATTTCCACATTTTAATTTTATCATCCTATTTCTTCTCAGTACATGCCTTGTTTTAACAGTGTGCACTTTCCAAATGAGGAGTTCAAATTTGCTTTTGAATTTAGCCTCTTACGAACAACATGTTTCCTTGGATTCTCTGCAACATCATCCCTGCATCTATGAAGATAACCCAAGACATACATGGATGCAATCATATTTATGTGTTACGTTAGCTAAAAATTCAAATACGTGTATTCATGCTTTTCTTTCCAATGTTGGTCAAGTGACATTAGGAACAACCAGCCAATCTTGTTATTTGTTAATTTGCCAAAAATATTTGATAGTATTATATACACAGTTACAAAGATCTTTGCATCTTATGAATGATTAGAATTCAGTGGTGATTTTTTCATCTCCTTTGCTTGACCAAACCATGACCTATCAGCACTCTCTTTACTACTAGATATTGATTCATTGTCATTTTAAAATATAAGCAGAAGATCTGAGAACTAGGAAGCCAAATAATCAGTGCTTGCATGAATGCTGTCAGGCTTCAGGCTCAAGAAGGTCAGTTTACATGTCAAGTCAAAATGCAGGAAAATATCAATGTCACAGCTCACATAATCAAGAAAGAGGAATTTCCTGTTACTGAGCCATTTTTCCCTAAATAGGTATTCAGTTGCTTGGATAAGATTTACCTATATTATGGAGGCCAATGTCCTTCAGTCAGTTTACCAACTGAAAAGTTAATCTCTTCCAAAAATGCACTCATATACTAGCCTAGATATCTCAGCTTGCCTAAATATCTCAGGACTCCATGGCCTAATTAAATTGAAGTATAAAATTAAACACTTTATATCCATTTAGCTAACTCTGCATATTATAAAGGAAATTATTCATGATCTCTCATTCCCAAAGCTGAACACTTAGGTGCTTTCATTGCTTATTAGAAATTTACTTATTTTCTGGTAACAAACAAGGAAAAGTAATGAGGTTAAATTCTGGATTTTGCTGTCAAAGAAAAAATTATAGACTGCCACTTGTGTATAGTACTTATAATTATAGAAGTATAAGTGCCCTTTGAAATCACATGGGCCAACCTTCAGTCACTGCAGAGTACTACAAAATAAATCACACTAAAATAGATTAAATCTAGGCCAGGGATTTAGCTCAGTGGTTCTGCCTCCTGCCTCGCAAGCACAAGGTCCCAAGTTGGATCCCTCATACCAAAAAAAAAAAAAAAGAATTAAATCTTAAATTCATCACCTCTTATATTGTATCCCTTTTACACTGAATCATCCGAACATTATTATTGGAGTTAAAATGCTAGCTCTAAAAAATTCATTTAAATATCTACCTCAGAAATGGGATATAGATATGGTGACACATCTTTGTAGTCATTTATTAACTCAAACCTCACCAAAATCCATTTGCACAGAAGTCATTGTAACTCATTCTTGCAAATAAAAAATATTGTTTATAATGTCTACAGAATTATATCTTGAAATATGTCATTCAGCTATTCAAACTTTAACCACTTGTGTTGGTGGTTCCTACAGCTCTCAAAAGTTAAGTAACTGATATTTTAAAAGAGATATAAACATCTTTGAGGAAATTGTATGCCCAGATAGAGATTCCTCATTTAGAGTCTTTTCATAAAATTCTAACCACCCAAATTTATTTCTTGAAGATAGAGAAAATTTATTCTGCCAAATAAAATTTGTTTTGGTTTTACTAAGAAGGGTAGTTAAAAGAGTGATTCATGTGACCTGAATGTATAAATCAATAATGTATATATGCGAATGGTAATTTCTCAATTTAATCTTTTGAAAAATTTTTGAAGTTATCGCAGTGTTACAAAAAAGTCAACACCAAGGTTAACTGAGTTATTGAATAATCAAAAGATAAATTAATGAGGAAAGGTATTACCCTTGAGAAGCAAATTATTCATGTTCTGAACAATTACTAATGATCTACACTACAGTAAGTTTTCCTTTGGAGTTGCAAAGACATTGTGCAATATCATTAAAATTAATGGTTAAAAACAAGTAAGTTCTTATTTTCCAGGTTCCCATGTTTAGCCTCTGTAATCAAATTTTTCAGGTATGTGAATTCTCCCTTCATTTGCATTTTAATTTAGTCTCAGTCCTAAAAATGATCTTTAATCATTTCATTGCAGATTGGTAATTTCCAGGTCTTGATAAATAACATTTGAAACTATTTCAAATGTTACCTTAGGTGTGACCCAGTTAAAACTGTCTAATACTGCTAATGTGAATGTAAAATGACAAAACCATTTTGGAAAACAATATAGAAATTTCTTGTATTGCTGTTAAGCACCAACAGTTCTGTTCTTAAGTTTTTACTTAAGAGAAATGAAAACACCTGCTCATACAAATTGAATATCGCTTATCTGAAATTCTTGGGACCAGAAATGTTTGAAATTTTAGTTTGAAATCCACTTGATCTGCAAAGAGGATAGCTGCTTCTGCTTTTTCTCAGGTTCCTGTGACATGGAGTAAGGTTTTCCACCCCTTAACTTTCAGTCTATGTGTTTCTTTTTTAATTAAATGTGTTTCTTGTATGCAGCATATTGTTGGATCTTGCTTCTTGACACATTCTGCCAGTCTATTTCTTTTGATTGGTGAATTGATACCATTAACCTTGATGGTTATAACTGATACATATTGACTTATCATTGTCATGGCTTTTTCTTTTTGTTGGATTCTACCCCTTTGCATTTAATTTCTTGTTGAGCCCTATAGATTCATTTAGCTGGGCTTCCTGGGATTGTAATCCTCATTGTCATTTCCTAGGATATTGCTTAAAATTTTTTGGAGTGCTGGTTTGGTATTCATGAAGTTCCTCAGGTGCTCTTTGTCATGAAAGTATCTTATTTCTCCATCAATTTTGAAGGATTTTTTTTTTTTGCCGGGTATATCAATCTGAGTTGGAGGTTGTTTTCCTTTAGCTCTTGTGATACATCACTCCAAACTCTTCTTGCCTTGAGGGTTTGTGTTGAGAAGTCTGCTGTGATTCTGATGGGTTTTCCTTTGTATGTGATTTGTTTCTTTTCTCTAACTGGTTGTAGAATTTTTGTTCTTCTGTTGGCTTTCTGGAATCTTAACTATTATATGCATATGTGTAGATTTTTTTTTGATCATCACTTGTTGGAGTTCTATATGCCTCATTTATCTGTATGTCTAGTTCTTTCCCCCTATTTGGGAAGTTTTCTGCCATTACTTCTGTGAACAGTTTTTTTTTTTTTTTTGTCATTTGCACTCTCTCCTGTTTCTTCACTGACTCTGAACAGTCATATGTTATTCTTCTTTGCATCATCTATCAGCTGCTGGATTGATTTCTCATGGTCCCTTACTATTTTTAAATGATTTTTCTTTTTCTAGTCACTAATTGCAATCCTGTTTTCTGTATCTGAAATTCTCTCTCACATTGCCTCATTTTGTTGTGTAAACTTTCAATGGGGTTTTTAATCTCCTGGAAATCTGTTTGCATCTGTTTTTTGGATTCCATTTGTTTTCTATGTTGGGATTGTGTCATGTTCCTCAGCTCATCTCTTTTTTTTTTATGTGTGTCTGCTCTAGATTTATTAATCATAGCTTGCATTATAGGCACAATCTCTGTTGTTATATGAGAAATTATTTCTGATTTCATTTTTTCCTGATCCTCTTTCATTGCCATTTCTGGGAGCCCAGGTTATTCAGGTTATATCAGATTGTTCCATCTTGTTTCCCTTTGGGGTTGCCTTAGGTGATGTAGAAGTCAGGTTTTCACACTTGTTTATGGGTCTTCTCATTTCAAAAGATACAGCCTTCTGTGGCTTTTTTGAGGCACTTTTTGCTTACCTCATGGTCTTAAATCCTCAGCAAGCCACGAAGCAGTCTTTTCTGCTCACCACTTCACCAATTTCTGGGTTCAGAGTGGTGGCCTTCTGGATCCCTGCATTGCCCTGTTGTCAGGAGGTTCTGGTTGGAGATGTGCACACTTGCTATGGTATCTAGGCATGTCTCTGGCTAGGGTCTGCGCTCCTATATAGCTGTTTTCTGGTATGGTCTTTGGCTGGGGGCTGAGTACCCCAATTGCTGGTGTCTGGGTGGGCTTCTGGCTAGGCTCTGTGTCCACTTACCAGTGGTTTCAGGGCAGGCCTCTGGCTGTTGTTTGTGCACCTGTGCAGCTCTTTTCAGGCAGCCTTTTGGGTTGGGATTGTGGGCCCAAGAAACTGGGGTCAAGAGGGGTTCTGGCTGGAAATATCTGCAGACACACTGCTCTAATCCACACCATCTTCTCACTGGGATCCAAGTTTCATTCTTATTCATTGGTATTGATGTGCTTGGTTGAATATAATATGTGCTGTAAAAGTTTATATACTATATTTTATGGGAGGATCACTTGAGCCCAGAAATTTGTTACTAACATGAGAAAAGTAGTAAGACCCCACTGGAAAACAATTAATTAAATTTAAAAAACTACATTTCAATTCATATTTTATTATATTATTTAGCTCATTTTTCAGTCTAATATTAGCTGACAATACAATGTTTTCACTTCTGATTTACATTGTTTTATTTCAGGAAATTAATATTGGACCAAATCATATAATGTTTAGCTTTAAAAATTACAACCTATTTGGGAAGTTGAAGCAGGGAAAATGCTTGAGCTCAGAAGTTCACAACCAACCTGGATAACATAGCAAAATATGACCATACACACATACACACAGAAACAAAAAACACAGCAACATATATCAGTGATGCTCATGAAAGTGAATATTTCTGTGATAAATTTTTTTTTAAAAAAACTAGATAGTATTTCTAAGAGTCTGCATTATTTAATTCTTTGTATATATTCTGAATTCACAATGAAATGAAAAAAGGAGTTATAATAAGACAACTTAAGTCATTTTTAAAGTGCATATTTATTCTAAATGTAATCTTCTAAAGTGTCATCTTATTTTCTTGATACAGCATATAATTTCTCAAAATAATGATCTTCAATTAAACAAAAGTATCTAACAATAATTATAAAAAACTCCTATAAACTTTTAAGTTATAAATAGTTTTGCTGATTACAATTTCCAACCATACATATATCCATTTTACTTGTTTAATTTGATAGTTTACAATATAATCAATTAGTTGTATAACCATCACCACAATCTAACATTAGAACATTTTCATCATACCATTACCAGTCACAGTGCATTCACTTCCCTTCTAGCTGTGGACCAACACTAATCTTTCTTTCTCTGGATTCTCTTTTTCCAGACACTTTTTTATAAAAGGAATTATATACAATATGAGGTACATTTGCAATGGCTTCTTAAACTTAATATAATGCTTAAAAGGCTAAATACCATTTCATTACAGTGATATAAAACCTATTGTCTATCAATTTATTGGTTATACATCTGGGTAGTTTCTATTTCTTTGGCATTACAAAAAATGTTGTTATGGACATTAGTGCATAATTATTCATGCAGATGCCTGTTTTTGCTTCTGCTGGACACGTACATAACTGAATTCCACTTTTAATGTTATTTCAATTTTCAAAAGCCACTGAATCCCAAAATAAAATAAAGTGATTAATTCTGATATTATACTTACTTCATTATGGATCTCCAATACTTTGTGTTGTCTTGAATTGTGGATTGTTCTTCATAGTCTGAAAATAACTATCCTAAAATCAAAGTCAATCATGTTGAGCAAAATGAAGTCTTGATCAAAGACATTCTTTGACTACTTCATTTATTTCTTTACTTATACATGTGATCATTCATTCAACAGATATTTATTAAATATCTAGTCTATATCAACCATGTATCTGTGACTTTTTCTGTATCCCAGGTACATAGTGAGGTCAACTGTTATTTATGCATTAAACAACTGTTCAAATCACATTCAAAAACAATTATGTTTAGAATAATCTGGTTAGGTTTAGTAATCATATTATTAGTTTGATCAGTATTTCCAACCTTATCCTTTATAAAAGTTGTTGTCAGTATAAAAAAGAGAAGAGAAAGAGAATAGTGGGATTTACATTTTCATGGAAAATTCTCTTTAATAGAGAAATTAATTTTAAGTAAAATTACTAGTAGGAATATAGATTTTTCTCCCCATCTTATGGCATGAAGTAACCACAACCTAAAGCAATTAGATTAGAAGGGAGAGAGGCAGTTTAGAGATTAGAAAAAATAAAACAAGGGTTGGGTATAAGAGATAATACCTCCATCTCCTATCTATACATTATAATATATCCCTCAGTTATTCATACTTCAGGTGAATTTTCTCCCACAACACATCTACTTAGCACTATGGCCCATGAAGACAATAAAGAGATCTGTCTTTCTCATTTAAAATTATGCTTCTTCAGGTGACTTCTAATTCTCATCTCTCAAATTTTAGCTAAATATCATGTCCTTGGAAAGCCATTAGATTTCTAAAACTAACCATATTCTTCCAAGTCCATATTGTCTGCAACATCCCCTTGATTATTTCCTTTATAACATGTCAACATCTGAAATTGTTTGATTCCGTATCTTCTTTGTCACATTTTTATCTCTTATCATGTAAATTCCACAAAAAGAGAAATTTATATCTGTTTTATAGTCCCAATCCCTACAATGGCAGAAAATAGATTGATCCTTAATAAATATTTTTAAAAAGATTAAAAGTGAAAAAGAAACTAGAATAGAGTATGCTTTTGCTAGTAATCATTACAAGGTGAAACAGAGAAAAGGATAATCTCTTAGACTCTATTATATTAGTTTG
Source organism: Heterocephalus glaber (assembly GCF_053883595.1). Classification (NCBI taxonomy): domain Eukaryota; kingdom Metazoa; phylum Chordata; class Mammalia; order Rodentia; family Bathyergidae; genus Heterocephalus; species Heterocephalus glaber. Next base: position 18,244,100 of record NW_028258384.1, on the reverse strand, counting down.
TGTAATGTATCTCTGAAGTATTTTGACGGACTCTCTAGAAGCTATTATTTTGCAAATATTATTTATGCCCTCAGTTCAAGAGTATTTGTAGAAAAATGATTCCACCTAAGTATTCTTTGATCTTAACAAAACTTTGTTCTATATAAATATTTCATTGGCTTCTATATTTAAAATGAATTAAGACAATTGAAATTGAAATTTGAAATTGTTTAGGAAATAACCACATTATCTAGTGCTCTTTGCTTATCCCAAGCTTCAGGCATCTGTCTCTATTTATCCTAACTATTGATTCATGTAATATGCTTGGAAACCATTGACTGTTTGAGAAAGTGAAATGTGTATCAATTTTTAAAAATCCTTAGGATGCACAATCAACCCTAATTCATTCCAGCTAGCTAGAAACTTGAACTCCAGTGGCAACTTTTTAAAATATCAACATAATTATGTCAGTTTGTAATATGAAAAAGCTATAAAATTCTAATAGAACACTAGTAATGGAGACTGATCTTTTCATTTCAATAGATTAGGTCAGTTCCAACATAGATTTGAATTTAGTCTAGTTGAAAGATAGCAATACATTTCCATTAAAATTTAAAATGCTTTATACTAGCAATTATTTTCATCCACTACCATGATACAATATTTATTAATTCAAAATTCAAATAAAGTAGATATTTAACCAAGTGGAAATAAGAGATGAAACTTTCATATTTAGTCTACAGATTTCTATAATACCATGTAATATTTTTATTTGAGTAGGAAATTTTTGGTACTTTAAAGTGATCAAACGCCTTATTGTATCAAATAAAAATGAATCTATCCATATAGTGTTTAGTGAAGAAATATACGGAGGGTATGATGCTACATGTTGCTATGTATTTATCTGTTTGGTACATTTTATATCAAAATGATATTAAAACACTTCCTCTTCTTTTTTTTTGTACTAGGGATTGAACTCTGGACCTTGCACTTGTGAGGCAGGCGCTGAAACCACTGAGAGAAATCCCTGGCCTGAGATTAAAACACTTAATCACTTACTTATTTGAAAAGAAAAAGCTTTCATGCCAATTCAAGTTGACTAGTCATAAAGAATATAATAAAGAAAATTGAAAAACATTCTTCATAATTTACAAAGACATAAGTACAGTTTTTATATAATATATTGCCTCTCTCCCAATGGACATTAACCCCTATTTTGTTTATTTCTAGCTGAACAGAAGATTTTTCAACTGTTTCAATTTTTTTAGATTTATGAGTACATTTTTGCAGTACCTAATGATTATATTCATCATGGGGTACATGTACATATCTCAATCATTTTAACCTATTTCTCCTACATTCTTTATTCCCTCCCTCCATCTCTAGATCCCCTTACCATTTGCAAAGAATTTGTCACTATTTTTATTATCTGTCTTTTATTTTGCTGTTTAAATAGTCAATATTTTCGATATCTCATATGAGAGAAAACATGCAATATTTATGTCAGTGTGTCTGATTTATTTCATTTAACATTATGGAGAAAAAATATATACATGCATATATATATTCTTTGGCCATTTATCTATTGATTACCACATGGATCATTCCTATAATTTATCTATTTTGCATTATGCTGCTATAAACATGGATATGCATGTATCACTATAATATATTGCCTTTAATTTTTCTGGAAAGATACCTAGAAGGAAGATAGGTGGGTTAAACTGAATTGCCATTTTTAGTTTTTTGAAGACTACATACTTATTTCTGTAGTATTTATAGTATCATACATTCTTTTCACCAATACAGAAAGATTCTTTTTTCCCTGTAGCCTTGTCAGTATTTGTTATTATTTGATTTTCAGATTATAGCAATTATCTTTTGGTAAGATGGAATCTCAGTGTTATTTTAATTTGCATTTCTCTCATAGCCAACAATATTAAAAATTCATATATTGATTGGTCATTTATAATTTGTCTTCTAAGAAGTTTTTATTCATTTCAATTAAACGTATTTTATAGGGTCTTGTATTTTGAGGGGTCTAATTCCTTGAGTTCTTTATATATTCGAGATATTTGTCTTCTGCCCGACAAGTAGCTGGCAAGTTTTCTTTGTCCTCATTCTGTCAGTTGTCTCTTTATGGGTTGTTTCCTTTGCTTCATGGATTTATTTTAAATTTAGCACAATGTTATTTGTTGATACTTGATATTAGTGCCTGTGTCATTATGGTTCTGTTCAGAAGAACTTACCTATGCCTATGTTGAGAGTTTTACCTATGTTTTCTTCTAGCAGATTAAGTGTTTCTATTATAGTATGAGTGTTTTATCCACTTTGATTTTATTTTAGTACATGGTGAGAGACGTGGGTCTAGATTCATTATTCTGCATGTGTATAAACAGTTTTCCCACCACCATATTTTAGGGTATTTTTCCTCCAGTGTATGTATTTGGCCGTTTTGTTAAAGATCAGATGATTGAATATGCTCAAAGTTGTTTCTGCATCCTGTTCCATTAATCTGTATGTCTATTTTTGTGTTAGTACCGTGCTTGTTTTATCACTGCAACTTTGTAAAGTAACTTGAAATCCAGGATTGTTATGCCTCCTGCTTTGTTCTGGTTTCCCAGAGTAGCTTTTGCTATTCTTGGTCTCTTCTGATTCCATTTGATTTTTAATATTGTTTTCTCTATTCTGTGAGCAAGGCTCTTGTTACTTTGAATGGGATTGTGTTAAATATTTAATGTCAGTTTTGGTAGTATGGTCATTTTGACCATATTAACTCTCCTATTCAGGAACAGGTTATGTCTTTCAAATGTCTGATGCCTTTTTTAGCGTTTATTTTGAGATTATTATTATTTTTGTTACTGAGATCTTTCACTGTTTAATTATGTTAATTCCTAAGTATTTAATTTCTCTTGAAGCAATTATGAATGATATTGATTTCCTAATTTCTTTCTTTGTAGGTTCCCTATTACTGTACAGGGATGCTATTGATTCCTGTGTAATCATTTTGAATCCTGTTATATTGCTGAATTTTTTAGTAGTTTTAATAGTGTTTTTGTGAAATTTTAGGAATCTCCTATGTAAAGGATTATGTTATTCATGAATGAAGATAGTATGACTTATTCCTTTCCTATATGTATCCTTTTATTTTTCTCTTTCCTGATTTTTTGGCTAAAATATTGAAGAGTCAATTAAATAGGAGTGGTGATAGTGGACATCCTTGTTGCACTCCTGATTTTTGACAAATAGTATTTCAGTTTTTTCCTATTTAATGAGATGTTGGCAGTAGAATTCTTATTGGCTTTTATCAGATTAAGATAAGATCCTTCTGTACCTATTTTCTTCAGGGTTTTTATTATGAATTGATATTGGACTTTGTCAAAGGCATTTTTGTATCTATTATAAAGATCATGTGATTTTAATACTTGCTTCTGTTTATATGAGGTATTACATTTATTGATTTGCATATGCTGAACCACTCTTGCATCACTTGGAGAAAGCATACTAGGTCATGATGTATAATCTTTGTAATGTTTTGTTGCATTTAGTTTGCCACTATCTTGTTGAGGATTTTGCATCTATATTCATTAATGTAATTGGTAGGTAGTTTTCTTTTTTTTGTCTGACTTTGAAATCAAAGTAATGCTAGCTTCCAGAAATGAGTTTTCTAGTACTCCTTCTCTTTCAATTTCATGGAGGAGTTTGAGGACTATTCACATTAGATCTTCCTGAAGTTTATGTAGAACTCAGCGGTAAAACTACTTAGTCTCAGGCTTTTCTTAGTTGGTGGGTATTCTATTATTGCCTCAATTTCCTTGCCTCTTACTATACTTCTAAGGGTTTTTAATTTTCCTGTTCAGATTTGGTAATTCATATGTGTCTAGAAGTGTATCCATTTCTTCTAGATTCTCCACTTTAATGAAGTACAGGTTTTTGAGCTGTTATAATTTTCTTGATTTTTGTGATGTCTGTTGTGCTTTCTACTTTTTCATGTCTGATTGCATTGATATGGTTCTTTTCTCTCATTCCTTTGGTATGTTCAGCTAGGGTTGATTTTTCTTTTTTTGTTAAAAGAACCAGAAATTCAATTAATTGATTCTTTATAGGTTTTGTTTAAGATTTATTAATTTCTGCTCTGATATTTATAATTTTCTTTCTTGTATTAGTTTTAATTTAGATTGTCCTTGTTTTCTGAGGACTTGGAGGTGCAATACTAGGTTATTTATTTGGGATCACTCTATTTTTCTGATATGGACATTTTCAGCTGTAAACTTACATCTTTGGTCTGCTTCCATTGTGTGCCACAAGTTCTGGTATGTTGTATTGATATAATCATTTGATTCTAGGAACTATTTAATTTCCTCCTTGATTTATTCTTTGAACCATTGATTATTCAAGAATGTATTGTTTAATCTCCATGTGTTTGCAACATTTTTGTGGTGTCTTTGCCATTGATTTATAGTTTCTTTACACTGTAATCTGATAATATGCATGGAATAATTTTGACTATTTTGTATTTATTTAAGCATGCTTTATGGGGTAGTGAATTGGTGATGAATCTACTGTGTGCATGCTGCAGTGGACTGCTTGTATCATTGGAAGCTCTAAAATATTTGCCGTCACTGAGTTAGTATATGGTGTATTTTGGAGAAAATTTCATTTGTTGCTGAGAAGAATGTACTGCCTTGCTTCTGGGTTGAACCCTCTGAACATATCTGTTCAGTCAATTTTTTGAAAGTTTAGTTCAATTCTGATACTTTTTGTTGATTTTTTGCCTACTTGATCTGTTTATTTGTGATACTGGGTTACTGGGTCTCCACACTATGCTTATGTTTATCTTTACATGATCTTTTATGACTAGTCTTTGTTTCCTAAATTTGGATGTATTGGTACTTGGTGCATACATTTTTGCATTGTTATCACTTCTTGTGAAATTGTTATCTTGACTCTTAAGATCAGTTTTGGCTTGAAGTCCACTTTGAAAATAGGATAGCACTCAGTAGTTTTCAGATTTCTTTTGTATGAAATATTAATTTCTGTCCTTTTATTTTTCATATATGTACAGTGAACACTTGACATATGAACTCAATTTGTTCATGAGGGCTGGTTATAACTCAAGTTAGTGAATTGGAGGTTTAGGATCCTCTATCCTCTATGCAGCCTTCAAAGTGTCTCTCCTATATACAGGCAGATCTCTGTGTCCTTAGGGAGAAATTGGTCCTGGATTTTTCAATTAACCCCATACAGGAAAGAATGTTTTAATGTTTCTTCCAGAACTCTTTAAGGATTAAATCTGTATCGAAAGCACATCTAGGAGCACAAGCAGCTGGCATTTGGGATGTAACTCAAGACTTTGGTCATAAGTTAAAACCAAAATTCTGGTCTTAACCCAAGTTGTTCATATGTCAGACCAATCATAACTCAAGGGTCCACTGTATGTCTTCTAGTATTAAATATGTCTCTTTAATGTACCATACCATTAACGGTTTTTATCCAATCTGTCATTATTTGTCTTTTGATTTAGAAATTGATAACATTTATATTGAGTAATTATTAAGTGATATTGACTTATTCCTGTCACTGCCATATTTTTAAATTGCTGTTTCCTTTACTTTTTCTTTGTGCATATCTGCTGCTTACCCTGGTTAGTGTATTTGTTTCATTAGTCTTTGGCATGATTGACATAATTGTCTCTGTTTAGGTTATCCTTGAGTATTTTTTGGAGTGTAGAATTTGCGGTCATGAATTTCTTAAGATATTCGTTGTTATTGAATGTCCATATTCCTCCATAAAGTTTGAAAGATAATTTTGCAGATTAAATTAGTATGGGTTGAAATTAGTAGGACTTGCAACATGGCATTCTAAACTATTATGACCTTTAAAAGTTTTGCTGTGATGTCTACTATAATTCTAGTTGGTTTACATTTATACGTTATTTGTTGCTTTCTTTTACCAACTTTTAAAATTCTATTTTTGTGTTGGCCTTCTGTGATATATATATATATATATAGGTACCGAGGATTGAACTTGGTTCCTTGCCCTTGCAAGGCAGGCTGTGGAACCACTGAGCTAATTCTCCGGCCCTCTTCTGGTATATTGACTATGATGTTTCATTGAGAAGTTTTTTCCTTGTCAGGGCTATTTGAAGTAGTATAATTCTCATTCATTTGTATGTTGAATCATTTCCCCATACTTAAAAAGTTTTCCACTATGACTTCTGTAAATAAAATTTTTATTCCATTCTTGCCATGTTCTGATTTTTCTCTTACTTCAATTAATCTTACTTTAGTCTTTGCATCATCTAGCAGCTGTTGCATTCATTTATATGATCTCTTATTGTTTTATTATATGATCATCTACATAAGCTCTTTACTCTCATTCTGACACTCTCCTCATATTTATCACTTCTTCTCCTCATATTTTCAATAGAATGTTTTATCTCATGGACTTTTTATTTCAGGCCAAATAAATTTTAATTTTCAGTAAGGTCTGCACCAAAATAGAGGCACAAACAAAAACCAAAATTCAGTTTTAACTTTTTTTTTTGCAAGTAACCTTTTTTTGTATCAGGGATCAAACTCAGGACCTTGAGGTTGTGGGAAAGGTGGCGGCACCACTGAGCTAAATCTTCAGCCCCTGCAAGTAACCTTCTTATTGGTATATCAGTAAGGAATTATGACACTTCAATTCTGAACTAATCATTAAGACCAGGAGCCAATTGTTCCTCAAAGTTTTATGTACTTATGCAGTGCCCATAGGGTCTTGTGTTTCATTTTTTTCTCTTACATTTTAATTTATAGTTAATTAATGCTGAGTCATATAGATAATTAACTGTAATTATATATTCCTATATAATTTATTTAGTGTAAAATATATTAAAGTGGTATTGCTTTTTTCCAATTTAGCATTATCTGCAAAAACAATGGGAATGTTAGCATATAAAATAATGATTTTTCTATTAAGTAATTACTTTTCTATATTGAAATAAAATTTAATTTATGTTTGATTTTCATCAATACAAAGTATTTTTAAACATCATTGTATTTCAGTGGTTTAAAAATTAATACAATTTTTCCTTTAACATAGATGTGAGAGCCAACTAAACATATTTTTATCATTTTGAAAATTAAGAAGGATGTCTGATAACTTTTATCTGTATAAATAAGTTTAGTATCATTTGTTTTAGTCTTATGCAACTATACAGTTAAACATGGGATGTATTCAACATAAGTGAGGAGCCATGTCAATTATATACATACTTGAAAACAAAGATTTCAAAATACCCCAAAATCAAACAAGGTCTAGGGTGTAGTTCAAAATTAGAGCACTTCTTATCCCTGAGTTTGTCCCCATCATTGCCAAAAAATCACATAGCAAATTTGATATAGGCTTCTTCTACACATAGCATCTATTTAATTCATTTTAGAAATATTGAACATTTTCTCTATGGTGAGCTCACAAGTCATTGTGCCTCTTTTTTGGGAGGGGTTGTACAGCAACAATCAGATGTAACACCTATTCTTTGCCTTAGAAATAATATCTCAACATGTCCCTTGTCACAGGAACACTGGGAACCTAAATGAGATCAAATTCTTATCAAAATTACTCTGTGGTATCTAACATATGAACAATTGCCAATAAATCTAGATTACTTGCTACTTCTCACTCACTAGATCCAGTCCGCATAATGTCACCAATGTAGTGACTCAGGGTTATGGTTTGTGTTTAGATGTCCCTCCAAAGCTTCATGTAGATGAGGTGAAACTCTTTTTCAGAGGTAGTTGAATCTGGAATGTATGATGCTGGGGTTAAGGGTATGTGATTACTAAACCACTACACATGAGTGAGTGATTGTTTTCACAACACCCTAATACCAATAGTCTGAATATGATAAAAGGATCAGAAAGATGTTAAATTCCCTTGTTGCCTTTGCTACCTTGTGCCTGCCATGTTGTTTATGCTTTGCCATGCCTGTTTGCCATTCCAGTCTTGGATCCAGCCAATTATGGACTGAAACCTCTATAAACTGTAAGCCAAATAAACCCATTTTCCTCTAACTTTGTGTGTCAGGTATTTTGTCTCAGCAACAAGAGAATAGTAACTTACACACTCAGTATGATATTCAGTGGAAGAAAAAAATCATGATTTCTGTAAACCATAAAGCTAAAGAGTTGATACACCCAAAGGTATGACATTTGTAGGTATATTGCTGGCCATGCTAACTGAAAGCCAATTGCATCCAGTAGACACTACTGACATGATGGAAAAGATGGCATTTGCCAGATTAATAGCTACATACCATTACCAACAGCTGTTAACTCGCTCAAGGCCTAAAACCCCATGTGAAATAGCAGCTGCTATTGGAGCTGTTGCTTGATTTATTTAAAATACTAAACTATCTTTTGGCAAGATTCTGTTTCCTTAAAGACTCAAATAGGCAAGTTGAATAAAGATGTGGTGTGAATCAAAACCTTTGCATTTTTCAAGCCCTCGATGGTGACTCTAATCTCTGAAATCATTGTTGGTATGCAGTATTGCTTTTAAATTACTGTTTTCCTAGGTAGAAACAATTTTAATGACTTCTACTTAGCCCTTCAAATCATAATAAATCATAATAGCCTTTCTCCACAGTTTAGAAAACAAATGCAGGACTTTTGACAGCTGCTAGTGTTTCTGTTTTCATTACCAATTCTGGAATGGAAGAAATAATCAGAGGATTGGTTTAGGGATGCAGTGGACCCACTATGAGATGAATATGAGTTAAAATTCTGTTGACCACCTGACCCTTATAAACCTGCACCCTAATCAGAGGGACACAGAAATGTTTAGGTTTATTGAAAATGAAAATTAGATAAAGCTTTATTTTGATATAAAAATTATTTATATAAAATAAAAATCATTGTTTCTCACCATTATGAATAAAAGTGATTTTTATTGATCTTTTTAGTGGAGTGCCAGTTTTGAGCCAGTGTCCAGCAGTCACTGAAAAGTCTATTTTCTTTGTCCCAAAAGGAGTTACCCAGATAAAACCCAGAATAACTTTTAGAAAGACTGGGAGAAAGATTAGTGGTACAAATTTTCAGTAGCACATCAGAAACTATGTTAAGTCAGAATGACCTCTCTTCATTCCAGGGTTTCTGGGTTATAAACTGGCTCAAGTCTGGTAACTGCTTAAGTATAGTAACGCTACTTTTATGATTTGAGCTATGATTTTTTCCTTGATCTGGAGATTTTCTGGTTATAAAACTTAAGTAAGAATTCATTTAACTTAAAAATTCATTTGTAACTTTTAATTTACAGGAGCACTATGTTTAGCCAATGACATGGGTTTATAATAGTCAGACTCTTCTAACTGCTGCAATGACTTTGCTGTCCATTATGGCAACCATGCCCCCCTTGCATTTGAGTGCTGCCACGTGAACCCTTGCCACTGTAGGATCCAATTACTGCCCACTTTATTTATGCTTTCCAACTGAGTCTGAGATTCTTAGTGCAAAAGTATGGCCTAGAGAAGAATTTCAGAGCTCTTCAAGAATACTGGAGTTCCCCTCAAAAATTTGTTTCTCATAATCATGAATCAAATGCTTTTTTATTGTCTTTCCTAGTGGAGTCAATGGATCCTGAGTGGAAAAGGTACTCTAACATTCAAATGTCCCAAGGTCTGAATCCTTTCCTCTATATGAAACCAATACAGGATTGGCATTTATAGCTTACTCATTAGAGAGCATCTTTTGATTCATGTTTTATTGTCTGAGTAAATAGTGTTCTCTTTAACTATCCAAGCTAAAATATTAAATGTAGAATCTCTATACAGTGAACCAATATCAGTATATTCAGACTAATCTAATTATATTTTCCTTCCAGTGTTATGCCAAACACTTAAATACTCCCATATAAATTCCTTTATTTTCTGCTTCTTTCAATTACAGCACTCAAGTACCTATTTTGAATTGTAGTACATTTACTCATGATTCACAATTGGTGTTTCACCTTTTGGGGTTTGAGGTTTTTTTAAGTCTAGAAGCAATGAGGGGGGAGAATCAGTATTATTATTGTATTGTATTATTATTATATTATATTATAATATATTGCATAATTATTATATTGTATATTGTATTATTATATTATATTAAGTTATATTATATTATTTTATATTATATTATATTATATTTTTTGACATCTCCCTTGGGGAAACCCAATATCACTTCCTCTAGCAATAGAGTTTAACCCCTTCTCTTGGAGATAGAAAGACTAATATGATGTGGCTGAAGTCCATGAGACCACTTTTGCTTGAGACAGAAAAGTTATTTCCAGCTTTTGCTAGAGATAGAAAAGTTATGTAGGGTTTGGAGTTGTCTTCCACAGGCAATGAAGTTTCATCAGAAATTAAAGGCTCAAAATTTCAGTTTTATTAGGCCTATCCTATATGCCCTAATTTTCATTTTCATTACATCATTCCTTACCAATCAATCCTATTACATTAACAGTAGACACATCATGAGACTAGAAGTACAATTTTTGTTGTAATTCAATCCATCACAGCATGAGGTTCTGTATTTGCTTTTGAGCTCTCTAGCTACATGACGTAAAATTCTCCTTCAGGCCACACCTAGAAGCTCTTGCATCATTTATGAGGCATGTAAGCTAAGAATTTAAATCCCTGAGCAGAATTTTTATTTTCTTAATTTGTCAAATGATTTTAAAAAAAAATCATTAAATTCTCATATTTTCCTGAAAAGTGAAAGATTTATGTACAAATTACATAGCTCTTCACTATTTGAAAGTGATAGATTAGGAGTACCCAAAGCAAATGTGATGTATATCTCTGTGAGCATTTCTTGTTATGGGTTATCAGTGCTCTCCACACTACTATTCAGGCCTATGATGGTTTGATTATGCTTAACCACATTTTTGAGGATGATCTTCACTCGGTCTACTAATTTTTTCCAAGGAAACATTATCCTAATCAAGTTATCATCACATGAATTTGGGCATTAAAATTGTCATTAATTACTCTCTAAATGCTTGAAAAATTTATCATTGAAGCTCTGTGCTTCTGGGGTTTCCTTTATTGGAAGCTCTTTGATTAATAATTCAATCTTCCTACTCATTCCTACAATTTTAATTTTTTATTATTCAGTTTTAGTAGTTTGATGTATATAGAAATTTATTCATATTCAGCTTTCCCACCATTGGGTCAAAACACCTGAGACCTACAATTTAAAGGAGTAGAGTTCTATTTGGCTCACAGTTTCACAGGGATAAGTCCATGGTTCTCTGACTCTAAGGCAGAAATGACATTGTGGATGAGCCTAGAGAGGAAGCCTCCCCAATGTATAGTACCAGGGAGAGAGAGAGAGAGAGAGAGAGAGAGAGAGAGAGAGAGAGAGAGAGAGAGAGAGAGAGAGAGAATGACAGAGATAGAGACAGAGATACCTTCCAAGGGCATATCTCCAGTGATCTTCCACTTTGGCTCTGCTTCCTAAGAGCACATTCAGCTATGAACTCAACAATGGATTTATCTACTGATGAATACATCCAATGATATACCCACTGATCCAATGACCTTCCAAATGCCATATTTCTGATACATGAACTTTGGGGGGATTATTTTAGATCTAAACCATAATCCCATCCTTTCCTTCTTGGTTGTTCAGTTTGTTGCAATATAACTGTTTGTACAATAATCATTTTTAATCTTTCATTTTGGATTTCATATAACTTACTTTTTTTCTTTTTCTTAATTAGAAAGCCATAAATTTGTCAATTTTATTTAAATTTCAAAAATAAAATCTATGCTCATTATTTTTCTATTGCTTTAAACTTTGCTTTATTTATTTCTGCTCTGTATTATTTCCTTCCTTCTTCTAATTAAGTGTTTATTTAACTTTTATTTCTTGTCAATTGGGAGGTGAAGTTAGGTTATTTATTTGCAATCTTTCTTTTGAAATTTGGATTTTTATCAATATTAATTGATATTGATTCTTCTTACTGCTACTTTTGCTAGTAGTAACACACCAAGTGTGGACGTGTTTTCTTTCCACTACTGTGATTAAGAAAATCAACTTAGAGCAGGAAAGATTTATTTCAGCTCATTATATCAGAGATTTCAGTCAACCTATGCTTTGTTTATTCCATTTCTATGAACCTGAAGTGAGACAGAATATCATGGCAAAGGGGTATGATGGATGATAGCTAAGTTCATTCCAACAAGGAAGGTCAGAGAGATAGAGAAAGACAGAGAGAGACAAAGAGAGAAAAGGAGAGAGAGAGAGAGAGAGAGGAGAACTAAGGACAAGACAGAGTCCTCAAGTTTACAATCCAATTATGAGTCTCTTGTTCCTTATGAATTTTGTAATTTTTTTCTTTAGATTTGTGAGGAACACAGTTGTTTTGATTGAGCTTGCATTAAATCTATATATCAACTTTGGGAGTACAGTCATTCCACTATTGATTCTACCTATCCAGCAACAGGGGTACCTTTCCATTTTCTGATGTCTTCCATTAAGAGTAACATAGTTTTCATTATAGAAGTTTTTCATATTCTTGGTTTGGTTAATTCCCAAGTATTTGATTTTTCTTGATTTTATTGTGAGCAACATTTTTTTCCTAATTTCTTTCTTGTTGAGTTCATAAGTATTATATACAAACATTATTGTTTTTGTGTGTTGATTTTGTATCTGGCTACATTGCTGAATTTGGTTATGAATTTTAGGAATCTTTTGGTGGAATTATTTGGATCTTGTAAGTAGAGGATAGTGTCATCTGCAAATAATGATTCCTTGAATCCTTCCTTTCCTATAAGTACAGTAATGCCTTGGTTCACAAATGCTTCTGTTCAAGAACAATTTGTTTCACAAACAGAAACATTTGGCCAAATTTTGCTTCTGTTTGTGAACTCCATATTAGATGTTGAATACAAATGTGCCCTTCTTCAGGATTGTGTAATGCATTAAGTTTGCAAACCAAGATACCATTATATCTCCATTACTTCTTTCTCTTACCCAATTGTTCTGACTCATTTTGAGGACTATGTTGAAAAGAAGTGGTGAGAGTAAACATCCTTGTCTTCTTCCTAATTTTAAATGGAAAGATTTCAAGATTTTCCCATTTAATATGATGTTGGCATTAGATTTCTAATAAATCACTTTCATCAGCTAAGGATAAGATCATTCTATACCTATTTTCTGTGGAATTTTTATCATTAATAGATGTTGAATGTTGTCAAAGGCTTCTAAGTGCTCCCAAATTAATTTCTGGGAGATAGCATGAAATGAATTCCAATACCAGACAAGGACCTATCCAAAACACTGAAGTACAGGCCAATATCTCTAATGAACATGATGCAAAAATTTTCAATAAGATACATGCACTGGCAAACAGAATGAAACAAATCATCAAAAGGATCATACTCCATGTCTGAGTAGGCTTGATTCTAGGGATTCAAGTATGGTTCAATATATGCAAATAAATAATGTAACCCATCATATAAACAAAACCAAAAGAAAATCATATTATTACTCAATTATTGTTTCCTAATTCTCCTTTCTGTTTTATGAGTGCTTACTCTGAATATATTTAGGATTCTCCAATATTTGGTGCATATATTTATTATTATTATTATCATTAATTTTATTGTTCATTACCAATAGACAAACCCTATCTTCACTAAACAATGTTCCTTTCTTTGCATTTGTGAAAATTTTTGTCTTAAATTCTATCTTGTCTGATATATCTAGAAGCACTCCTGCTCTTTTTTGTTTACTACTAACAGAGAGTAACATTTTCATTCCTTTGTATGTGTCCTAAATCTAAAATAAATCTCTTATAGACAGTATAGAGTACAGTTTCCTTATACAGTCTGTCACTCTGTCTTTTTGGGGTGCTTTAATCCATTTACATTAAAACAAAAAAAATGATGCAAAAAATATTCAACTGAATGAAGCTTGATCACACAGCAGTCACTCCCACCCCTACATAATAGGGGGGCTTTGGGTCTAGACATAACCAATAATCTCCTGTTTCCTCTGGTCTAGAAAAATTTAGCAATTTATGAACCTTGGTCAAAAGAGTAGCAAGGGGGGTTAGAAAATAGCTCAAAGAGATACATGTAGGCAAGTGAGATCTACAGAACACCTACTAGCCCTAACCAAAATTGAACTTCTCCACACCACATTGTACTAAGAGTACCAAAAGTCCTTCATAAGGACAAAATTTTCAAAACTTTTAGAGAAAGGCAAAAAAATCGCATACAAAGGTAAACCCATTAAAATCACAGCAGACTTCATTACACAAAACTTAAAGGCCAGGAGAGATTGGAGTGAAGTATTTCAAGTCCTAAAAGATAACAACTTCCAACTTTGAATTATATATCCTCCAATACTTTCCTTTAAAACTGATGAAGAAAGAAGGTGTTTCCACAAGGAACACCTCATGAAATTCAGGACCACCAAATCAGAATTACAAAATATTCTCAAGAATATCCTAGAAAGAGACAATGAAGCCAACAATGTCAGTAAATCAAAAAGAATGAATATACCTGCTGGGATAAGCAGCTAAGCAACAGAGGAAAATATGAGAAAATCAGCAACAAAAAATTATGCAATGAGAGAAATAAGTCAGAACTTCTCAGAAAGAATATTCAATGTGAATAGTTCAGCTCTCCAATCAAAAAGCATTGTTTGGCAGAATAGATCAAGAAAGAAAACCCACATTATGCAGGATACAAGAAATATGTTTAATTCACAGTTGTCACAGATTAAAATCAAGGAATGGAAAGCAATATTACATGCAATGGGAATCCAGAAAAAAATAGGAGTTGCTGTCTTAGTCTCTGCCAGGGGCTGATCAGACACTTGGATACCTGTTGGAGGTTCAACAAGGAATAAGAAAGACAGAGACAAATTTCAAAATTTAAGGGGGCTGGGAGAAGCTATGCTTCTAGCAGAAAATCTCCACAATCTCTATGTTTGATCCACTTTTATTAGCAAGTGAAAGGTGCAGGGGGAAGGGGGTCAAGCATCATTCAGAGAAACAATAACAGTTGGAAAGATATTTTGAAAAACAACGAACAGATTAAACTTTCATAAGAGAAGTGTGTGAGAAGGGAACAGGCTAAACTTCACAATAGGGGACCAAGTTAATGATGAACTAGTTCTTTCTGTTTTCCTGTACTTTTACAAGAGCCTCATTGGATGTTATCTTGCCTCAAGAATGCTGAAGTCATTGGTTTTCCTTTCACAGCCAAAAGACACACCATTTGAAGTTTGCCTGCTGTACTAGAGGTAAGGTGCACTGACCTTGAATCGCTGGGCCTCGGTCACACAGCAGCGTCCCCAGCAATCATGCTTTCTAGTTCTTGGTAAACATGTGGCCTAGTCCTCAACAAATCTCAAAGTGAATTTCAAACTAATACTGATCAGAAGAGACAAAGAAGGTCACTACATATTAAAGGAATAATTCAATAGGAAGAGTTAAATGATATAAAAATACACACCACATACCAGCACACTCAGCTTCATAAAACAAACACTAATTGACATGAAAAATCAGATAAACAATAGTAATTGGGGACCTCAATATCCCACAGTCACAGATGGACATATCTACTAGAGGAAAAAACAACAACAAAAAAATCAGACTTGAACCAAACTTTAGAAAAAGTGGACTTCAGAGTTAGCTCCAGAGTGTTCCATCCAACAACAGCAGAGTATACATTCTTCTCGGCAGCACATGGGACTTCTTCCAAAATAGACCACATACTAGCCAATGAACACGTTTCAGTAAATGCAAAAGTACAGAAATCATCCCATGGATATTATATCATCACAGTGGAATCAAATTAGAAATCTATGGCAGAGGAAACCACATAAACTTTGCAAACCCATAGAAATAAAACAATACTCTCTTTAATAATTAATGGGTCACAGACGAAGCTAAAAAAGAAATTAGAAAATTTCTCCAAACAAACAATTTAATCAGAATGACATACTGCAACCTATGGGATGCAAGAAAATAACCCTAAGACGAAAGTTCATAGCAGTGAATTCCCACATCAGAAAAAGAGAACATTCTCAAACAAATAACCTGGTGGTGCACCTTGTGTTCCTACAAATACAAGAACAGTCCAAGCCCAAAGCTAATATGACAAAAGAAATTATAAATATCAGGACAGTAATTAATAAAATCCAGACTAAACAACAATGGGAGAACCAATGAAATGAAGAGTTGGCTTTTTGAAAGATTAAACAAAATACAAAAAACCTTAGATAATCGTATGAAACTAAGACAAGACCTAAATCCATGAAATTTGAAATGAAAAAGGTGAAATCAAATCAGAATCTGTCAAAATTCAGAAGATTATCAGTAACAACTTTGAGAACCTGTACTCTAATAAAATGTAAAATTTAGACGAAATGGATAAAATCCTAGATACATATTAACTACCAAAGTTAACCAAGAAGATATAAAAATCCTGAATAAGCTAATGTGAGTCAGTAAAATTGAAGATGTAATAAAAAATCTACCAAGAAAAGCCCAGGCCCCAACTCATTCACTGACATATTCTACAAAATGTTAGAGATGAATGAATGCCAGTACTCCTCAGACATTTTAACACAATTGAAAGGGAAGCAGTATTCCAAAGTCATTCCTTAAACATTCCTTAAACATTACTCTAATTCCAAAACTAGAAAAAGACCCAACCAAACAAGAGAACTACATGCCAATCTCTTTAATCAATATGGGTGCAAAAATCCAAAATAAGATATTGACAAAAAGAATGAAACAAATAACCAAAAAGATTACACATCATGACCAAGTGGATTCATTTCAGAGAGGCAGGGATGGTTCAAAATATACAAATCCATAAATGTGAAACACCACATAAGCAAAAGCCAGGGCAAAAATCACATGATCATCTCAATAAATGCAGAAAAAGCCCTTGACAAAATCCAATATCCATTCATGATAATAACACTGAATAGGAATAGAAAGTCTTTATCTCAACCTGCTCGAACCATCTATGACTAACCTACTGCCAACATTATACTAAATGATGAGAAGCTGAAAGCTTTACCTAAAAAATCAGGCATAAGGCAAAGATGTCCAGTGTCACCACTTCTCCTTAATATAGTTCTTGAAGCATTAGCTAGAGTAATAAGAAAAGAGAAATAAATAAAATGGATAAGGATAGGAAAGGAAGAAGTTAAATTATCATTTTTTGCTGATGACATGATCCTCTACATAGAAGACTACCAAAACAAAAAAGGACTCCTAGAAGTAATATCTGAATTCTGCAGGATATAAAGTGAACACTCAAATATCTATAGCATACCTAAGCGTAATATAGTACTTACCAAGAGAGAAGTTGGAGAAACAATACTCTTCACAATTGCATCAAGAAAAGTGAAATACTTAGGAATCAACTTAACCAAGGATGTGAAAGACCTATACAATGAAAACTACAGTCCTCTGAAAAATAAGATTGAAGGGGATATCAAACAAAGGAAAAATATCCACTATTCCTGGATCTGCAGACTCAATATAGTCAAAGTGGCCATATTTGCAAAACTGTTATGGAGACCTAGTGCAATTCCAATCAAACTACCAATACCATTCCTTATAGAACTGGAGAAAGCAATCCTAAAATTCATAAGGAAACAGAAGAGAACTATAATAGCAAAAGCAATTCTGGGCAAGAAAGGCAAGGCAGCAGGCATCACGATCCTGGACTTCAAGTTATACTACAAAGCTACAGTGATAAAATCAACATGGAATTGGCAAAAAAAAAAGACTTATGGACCAATGGAAAAAGGGTAGAAGATACAGGAACAATCAGCCAGGTACAATCAGCTATATTGTTTTTCAAAAAGGAGCCAAATCCCTTCACAAGAGAAAAGGTAGCTCCTTTAACAAATGGTGTTATCAAAACTGGCTATCCACGTGCTGTAGGATGAACCTAGACCCATATCTGTCACCATGCACTAAACTAAAATCAAAGTGGAAATTAATGAAATTGAGATAAAATCAATTCAAAGAATTAATGAGTTAAAGAGTTGGTTCTTTAAAATGATAAAAACAAAGATGCTGGGAAAACATTATTGTCACTCAGAAGAATGAATGTTGATTTCTTTCTCTCCCTCTCTGTACTAAAATCAAATCAAATTTGCTCAAAAACTTATATATAAAAATAGAAAATAAATCTTTAGTAATAAAAATATGGTAAACTAACAAAACATAAGCAAAGGCAAAGACTTTTTGACTAAAACCTCAATTGCACAAGAAATAGACAACAAATACATAATTAACAAATGTGATCATATAAAATTAAAAGCTGCACAGCAAAGGAAACAACAAACTGAGTGAAGAGACAATCTAAAGGATGGGAAAAATTACCAATTTTAGGTACCATTCAGATAACATGTACAAATGATTTTTAAACTGCTTTCTTTTTAATTTTTTGTTAGTGTGTATTTGCAATACATAGTCATTACATTGAGCTTGGGGATTTGATACATTCATGTATCCAATTCCATGGACAGAGGATTTATATCTAGAATATATACAGATCTCAAAAAATAGACCCCCCAATAATAAAAGACCCAATCAAGAATTGAGGAATCACAATTAGTAGTCACTTCACAGAAGAAGAAATACAAGTTGTCAATAAATACATGAAAAAAGATTCAACATCTGTGGCCTTTGGAAAAATGCAAATCAAAACAAAACTGACACTCCACTTTAATCCAGAAAGAAATGGCATTTTGAAAGACTCAAAAAACAACACATGCTGGGAAGTTGCAGGAAAAAGGAATCCTCTTACTTTGTTGATTAGAATGTAAACTATTAGAACCACTTTGGAAATCAGCATGGAATTTTTTCAAAAAATTAAAAATAAAAATTCCATTTGACTTGGCTTATCTCTTTGGGTATCTTTACAGTAGAGCTAATATCATCCTAATAAAACAATACATGCATACCCATGTTTACAGCAGCACAATTTAAAAAAGAGAAACATGAAAACAAGCTATACGCTCATAAAAGATAAATGGATTTTAAAAATGTAGTCTATATAAACAATAAAGTCTTACTCCACCATAAATAATGACATTTTTGAGTCATTTGAAGGAAAGTGGATGGAGTTTGAGACCATAATTCCAACTGAAATAAGTCAGTTACAGAAGTGTTAGATATCATATGATATCTCTAATATGAGAAACCTGGTATATAAACAATTTAAAAAGCAAGTTTTAAGTGCCATGTTAAGAAATAGTGAGTTAATCTCAGTAGAAATGGGAAGAGGAGCTGGGAAAAGAGGGAGAAGCAGGGTTATAGGTGGAGTAAAAGTTATCATGATATGATACGTGTATGTATTAAATCCCCAACCTTAATGTAATCATTATTATTGCAAATATACATTATCTAAAAAACTAAAAAGAAAACAGTTTAAAAATCATTTGTCATGTTATCTGATGTCACCTAAAAATTGTTTATATGATAATATGCTATTTTTATCTTTGTGTTGTAAAAGTTTGCGTTTTAAATTTCTTTGTATTTTCATCTTTTCTAGGAAGGATTTCTAATAGTATTGAACAAAGACAGAAAAATATTAATATATGAATTTTCATCTAATTATATATATTTAATATATAAGGTTCATGATAATATATCACTTGCTAAAATTGCTTGCAGTTGTGTTCATGAAAGAGTATTGAATCTATGCCTACATAGCAAGCAAGTTTCCACAGAAAACATAATAAAACAGAGTGTAAGAGTTAAAAGTAAACTAGAAAAATTAATGCAGAAATTGATTTCAAATTTATAGCAAACTAGTCCCATTTTGGGTAATGTTAGAAGGCATTAAAATGTTAAAGAGAATAGAGGTAATATAGACATATTTTACTCAAAATTAACTGGTACTTTTATACACTATGCAATAATTTTCTCTTGATTGCATTAAGACATAAGATCAGAGCTATACAAAGCAGTTGATGTTAAAAGTACAAGTTTCCTTATCACAATCACACCAACTTACAACAGGAAAATGGCAGAGCAATTAAAATTGAGTTGTAATCAGTTATTTATCTAATCCACTCAGTATTGAAAACCCTCTCTGATTTCTTGCAAATGACACTTAAATTTTAAGATACTTGACTTAATGGCAAGACCATCTTCAATAGATTTCCTCTTCTTTAAGTCCTCATTTTCATAGTTTGGTGATTTCAAAATAATCTTTTTAAGATCAGTTATGATAGGTTTCTGGTGTTTGTTCATAGTACTTTCACTTGTGATATCTAAACTCCCAACACTAATTCACATACACCTTGCTATCTTTTTATTGACCTTTATTAGTTAAAAAAAGAAGATAATTAGACAGTATCATTTGAGAAAATATTCATTGTGTAAAAATATGTGAAATTAATATGCTTACCGTTTCAGATAATCTGTTATTACCTACCACACCAATGGGAATCTAGCTTAGTGTATATCATTTTACAGATGACAATTAACAAATACACAGGAGATATTTATGCATGAGTATTTTAATAAGATTCATTTTTTACTCTTACTGTTTAATATTATCCAGTTATATGAAAATTGTTATTTTTTCAAAGCAGAAAAATGATGAAATTGTTTATCATATTACAAATAAGGACACCAGAAAATTTTTTTTCATGAAATACCTAAATTAATGTGCCATCCCAATTTTCCTGCATAATTGCTCATATTAAATTAGTATATATGATACTTTCTGACAAATAAAATGCACTACAAATTAGTCTTCATAACTTTACAAGAGATAAGACCTAGTCATTAGCTTGCTACTATTGTACTAGCCAGGCAATTTATTGCCAAGTATTTGTCATTAGGGAAAAAATCCAATTTTTCTAGTCACTCTTAATGGCATCAACATTACTCAGAGAAAATCCAACATGGATTGGCTCAGTACACTTTAAAATGACAGACATGGCATTTCCTGCTACCATACTTTAACCAATATTGTGATGATAATGTCTGGGATTTCCCTTGAAGTTCATGAAGTACTGTATCAAATCCAGTGGATAGTCTCTTTACCTCTTTTTTTTTTAATTTTTTTTTTTTTTTTTTTTTTTTTTTTTGGTACCGGGGATCAAACAGGTCCTTGCGCTTGCACAGCAGGCGGCAAAACCACTGAGCTAAATCCCTGGCCCCTCTTTACTTCTTTTGTAACTACTAAGAAGAAATATATTAAGGGCCCACCTGTCGGTTTATTGTGGGAGAGAAAACCTATTGAATTAAAATATATTTTCTTCCAATTTTCCCAGATATTTCTCTTAATTGGTAGGTTTATAATTCCATTCATGTTTGTGAGTTTGTTAGCCTCAAACAAATTGCTTCTCACTTCCACATTCCTTAAAATAAATGTACTGTTTCAATGCCTCCTTTATGGATACAAGATAGAATTTCATTGAAAACAATAATTTTTTTTTCAGAACTGTGAGTGTGTATTTACACGTTTCTTAAGTGTTAAGCATCTTTTTCTGAAAGCATCCTGTGTTTAATATATGATGTGAGAAAAAGGAGAGGTTTATCTATCAGGGACCTCTGCAGTAGGTTCTGATCTCCTGCTCAATGCTATGGTTCAGGACTGAGGAAAAAAAAACAAAAAACAAAAAACAAAACTAAAAGACCTAAAGAGACAGAGAAACCTCCCAGCCGACTGGTCACAGTGGCAGTGCGCGGGCCTCCTGGAGCGAGAGTTGCAGCGGTCCAATGGACGGGCGGGGCGTTGCGTCAGGGCCTTGTTGCGTGTCCTCCCAGAATCCCCAATCCAGCCCTAGCGACGCCGCCTCCACCCCCCGCCGCCCTGCGCACTCGGGAGGCTGGCGGAGTCCAGACCTGGCTGGGACAGCTGCGTCCTTGGCCCGGCACCCGATCCTGCAGCCGCTGCCTCTGCCCACCTTTGGTCTCGGCGATGGCCTTCCTGTCTCCCGATGCACTTGTGACTGACTTGGACATTGTGTGTTAAGAGCTCACTTCCGTCCCCACCACAGCCGCGCCGGCGGGGACCACCTGGGCTCCTTAGGGCGGATCCGCTGCTTCTCTGGACTGGACTCTCTGGCTTTAGGGGAGCCATGGACCAAAGTGGGAAGGAGATTCCCGTGACCCTCATCATCAAAGCGCCGAACCAGAAATACAGTGACCAGACTATTAGCTACTTCTTGAACTGGACCGTGGGGAAACTAAAAACGCATCTGTCTAAGTGTACCCTGGCAAACCTTTGACAAAGGGTCAGAGATTGGTGTATTCAGGCAGACTGTTTCCCGATCATCTGCAGCTGAAAGACATTCTCAGAAAACAAGATGAATATCATATGGTTCATCTAGTATACTTCTCGGACTCCTCCCAGTTCTCCAGAAGCCAGCACCTGTAAAGAAAATCATGAAGCCTTCGCATCCAGAAGCAGTTCTAGCTCAGATCATTTAAGATCAACAACTCCATCGTCCAGCCAAGAAACATTATCCTTAGCTACTGGTTCTTCCTCGGAAGGATTGAGGCAGCGGGCCCTTCCACAAGCACACACCAACCGTGCACCGAGTCATCAGTTTCCACATGCAATGCAAGAGAACATGGAGCACCAGTTTCCCAGACAGGCTGCAGCGCCCGCGCCCGCGTACCCAGCGCTCAGCCCGCTGCAGATGCTGTGGTGGCAGCAGGTGTACGCCCAGCAATACTACCTGCAATATCAAGCTGCTGTCTCAGCACAGGCCACATCAGGTCCCAGCCCAGCCCAGCCTCCCGCATCACAGCCTTTAAATGTGGCCCACGTTCCTGGAGAGGAGCCCTCGCAAGCCCCAAACCTGGAAAACCGAGCGGCAAATGAGAATGTTCCCAGGAACGCCAAGGGCGGCCCGGCGCTCAATGAGGATGACTTCAACTGAGACTGGCTGGACTGGGTATACACGTTTTCCCGGGCTGCCATCTTCCTCAGAATGGTGTACTTCTACTCCTCCTTCAGCCGCTTCATTATGGTGATGGGAGCCATGCTGCTAATATATTTACATCAAGCTGGATGGTTTCCCTTTAGGCAAGAAGGACGTCAGCAGCGGGGTCCCAACAATATAGAAATTAACCATGATGGGCAACATGCAAACAATGTAGAACTTAAAGAAATGGAACGCCTTATGGACGAAGGGCTGGAAGACGAGAGTGGAAAAGATGCAGGGGAAGACACCAGCACAGTTCAAAGGCCGGGACTGATGGCTTCAGCCTGGTCTTTTGTCACCACCTTCTTTACTTCTCTAATACCAGAGGGGCCTCCCTAGGTCACCAATTATACCTGAAAACTACCAACTGCAGAGGGTTTGATTTTTAGGAAAGTGGTTTAAATAACAGTGCAATTTCAAAAAAAGTATAACTTTCTTTTGATCGTGATGTACAGAGGTGTCCTATTCTTTAACCTTTTCATGCATATGAGTGTCTTAAGCACAAATGGACTACTAAATGTGTGATTTTTTTTTAAAGATCCTAACAGAACATAACATGACAGTATCAGTCTTCCAGGTTTTATTCATTAAATTGTGTAAAGGATACCAAGAAATACCTATTTGTGTGTGTCTTATTTCTTTAAAGAGCTGCTTCACCTATAAATGTCTATAGCTAGTAGCCCAGCCCTTTAATGTGTAATTTGAATAAATATATCTATTTTCTGTGAATTATCCTGAGAGTTTTAAACAGAATGACCTCATAGTTTTTAATAAAGAATATTATTTTCCTAAAATGTGCTAGTAGCATCTTGCCCAGCCATAAAGCAATAAACTTTTCAATAATTTTAATTTTGAAAAAAAAAACAAAAAACAGAGAAACCGGGAGACCTAAAGAGACAGAGAAACCAACGCTGCTCATCCAGCAAAGGCATTGTTAAGTCCAAGCCACTGATCTTTGTTGGTAATCAATTGGGGTAAAGGCAACTTACATGCTAAAGGGGGATTACACGCAAGGACATGCAATAGTGCAGTTTCTATGGAAACTAATGTAAGCAAGGCTTGTAAAGGACAAGACAAAGCATTCTCAACTTAGGAAATGAATAGACAAAATATAGGGTTGTAGTTAGAATCTTGTCTTTCTAGTTAGGAAGGTTTTAATTGTGGGAATGGAATTTGGGTGGGAGTTACTGTGACCTTGGCACATTGGCTTCTGCAGGACTCACTGCTCAGAACAAGCCAACGGAGGGGTTAACTCTTTACAGCCTGCACTGCTTATAGCCTACACTGCTTATAGCCTGTTTTGGGCATAATCAGTATTGCACTCCCCTGTGTCCATCAAAGGGTACAAAGCTTCAGTTAGAATGGTAAAATGTCTTTTAGTTTCTTCTTGCATTGCATCACATCTATAATCAATAAGAATGTATTATATAATTCAAAGTTGCTTAAATAATTGACTTTCAACTCTAAATAAAAATGATGTTTGTGAGGTGATAGATATATAAATTACCTTAACTTAATATTTCTACAATGTATATGTAAGTCAAAGCATAACATAATATACTATAATATGGAGAATCATTATTTGTTCATTAAAATGAATAAATGATGTGATACAGGTTAAATGTTAAATAGTACTTTAAATGTCTTTGCATCTACTGGGGCATATATTTTCTTAACATATTTGGAAGGTTTATTAGGCATGTATTTCCAAGATACAAAAACCACAGAATGACACAAGTTGTTTGTCAATTATCATGTATTCAGAGAGTGTGTTCATTGCTTGTCAGTTTGAAACAAAGTTGACAAAAAATGAACAGAGGCCAAATTGTTGGATATTTTTCTTTCTTAGCAGGTCTTTTGGTCATCAATATGTAGGCAATTTTGAAACAAACCAAATATCTTGAGTACCATTATTGTTCTAAAAATCTCAGCCACATCTGTCACTTCTTCATAAATCTTTTAGATTCTGATGATTAGAATGATAAAGGTCTGTCATCAAAGCTTTTACTTGAGATAGTGAGGTGTCATCATAAATATATTTTTGAGTATTACTATTAGTGCATATGGAATATTTTATATATATTTCATTATTAGTGTATTTCATAACATTTTGTACCATATCAGCCATTACAAACAGTTTCCAATTTTGAATCACAGTGTTGGCATTGTATCCTATAGGTTTTACCCCTGGCAAGAACCTAATAATGTTTTCTGACCTAGTTCTAATATTAGATCATTCAAGTATATATGAGCATTTTGTAGCATTTTGGATAGACAAATATTGTGGAGGATATGAGACGTTCTGGAGCCCTCAGACAGCCTTGGGAAGACAGATTGTCCTGATGTCTGTGGCAGGCCCAGATAGAGAAGTTAAAGATAACTTCAGAAGGCTGTTTGTCAATCCCACAGTGTTCATTCTGCTGTGGTCCCTTGAGACTCTCAAATATTTGCTTGACATAAGAATAGATAAAAGTAGCTAACTTTTAGAAGCTTTAAGTAGCCAGGATGATTTAGATAAGATGCACTAAGATTAAAGGAGCATAGATGGTTCTTTAGATGCTTTATGTACTCACAGATATAACTGATGGTTAGTTGACTAGCATTGTAAATTGTTAATGCTTGATGTATCCTACAGAAAAATGTATAAAAGAAGAACATTACCAATAAACCTGGCCTTAAATCCACACAGAGTTCTGGTCCCCTGTGCTCCTTCATTTTATAAGTTTCGTCAGATACTGTCTTCAGGTTCCATCTCCAACTGAGGAGACCCCAACAAAATATTTATTTACATTACTGTTTTCTTCCTCACCTGAATCAACGTCTTCATTCTGTACTTCTCTATCTGTCATATTTGTCTCACTGTTGCAACTTCTTTGGCTTACATGATACAAGTCATCATTGGTAGTCAAGTCACCTGATGATTCACTTTCAACTTCCTACAAGTTGTAAAAGTCTATTTTCATGTGACATTGTACTAAATTGGGACAATTCTTCAAGAAAAATCAAAAGAAAACACTTAATAAAATAAATCATAAATACACAAAAATGTAACATAGCACCTAACATCTGTAAAACTCACCTGTTGACAATTTGATACAGATGCATACACCTTGCCATTCATCATTCCAAATTGGTAAACACAAAGATTGCTTTCTTTTTTTTTTTTTTTTGGTACTGGGGATCAAACTCAGGTCCTTGCGCTTGTGCAGCAGGCGGCGAAACCACTGAGCTAAATCCCCGGTCCAACAAAGATTGCTTTCTGTATTCCCAAAGGGAAGCTACTAAGACAGACAGCTGGTTATTATGCTAAAGTAAATATTTTCATTAGAAAAATATGGTATGGGCATCTGCTACCAGACTGAGAAAACAAGAGTGGCCAATGTGATATGTGTGGATGTAACAAGGAACTCAATCAATGAATAGGGAGCAGCTTATTATCATTTATTATTATTATTATTATTATTATTATTAATTTTGCTATTGTGAAGATTACACCCAGAGCCTTTTCACTGAGCTACAGGCCCCAGATTTTTAATTTTTTTTAAATTTTGTGATCACATCTTGCTAAGTCACTAAGATGCCCAGGCTGGTTCAGAACTTGTGACCTTTCTGCCACAACCTACCAGAGTTTTAGGATTACAGTTTTATGCCCCTACACCTGGCTAGGTGGGTAGTGGCTTTTTAATGCCTCATTCTTTCTTTCTTTTTTCACTCCTATCTTCTTTTTATGTACCAGTTTTGGTCATGTCTATTGACCAAGCTTCCAGAAAACTGTATCTTTGCTCATAGCAATTATACTGAAAATCCCCAAAAAAACATTCTTTGTCTCTTTTGTGAACCTGTCATTTCAAATTTTTTTATCTATTTTTTTTCTTGGTACTGGGAATGAACTCATGACCTTAAGCTTGTATGGCAGGCGCGGTGCCACTGAGCTAAATCCCTGGCCTTTTCTTGGAGTTTTTATCTCTCTACTAATAGTTTCCATTTGAGCTTTGACATACTTTGCAAAATATATGGGGCACATTATCTGGATTCCTATAAATGAGTGTCTATCTTCTATTTATTTAATAGTCTATTACATTTTACTATGTTTAGTGAAAGAATTCAGTCAATCTAGTGAGAAGTTAGCTGGATTTGTGTTTTATTGTGGTTATAGTACCGTTGGTATATCTATAGCTTTAAATATCTATAGTGCTACTTTTTCTAGGGCTTAGTTCCACACTCAGGTTTTTATTAATATTATGTGCCTTTGTCTCAGGGATTTTTCTCATTATGTGCTTGCTTGTCGTAGCTGTTTGTGGTAGCCTAGTGGTAAAGTGTGCAGGGAAAGCTTTTTATCCTGGTCCATTTTCTATCATGGGGAGGGCCCTGTGTCCTTTTATCTCAAAAGTGGAACTTTTTCATTAATTCTGCTCTTTATGTTTTTGAGAATAAAACTCTGAACCTGAACTGTATCTTTTGGCAGAAGGTGGAAGGAGTCCTACCTCTTTGACACTTCTAGGAGATATCTCATGATCTATGAATAATTTAATCCTCCTAAAGAACAAAGTCACAAG
Organism: Heterocephalus glaber; assembly: GCF_053883595.1. Taxonomy (NCBI): domain Eukaryota; kingdom Metazoa; phylum Chordata; class Mammalia; order Rodentia; family Bathyergidae; genus Heterocephalus; species Heterocephalus glaber. Next base: position 18,216,598 of record NW_028258384.1, on the reverse strand, counting down.
TATGTATGTAAAAGCTATACTCTCTTTTCAGTTGTCTCAGCTTCAAAATAATTTAGCTATTTCCTCTCTACAAGCGACTAAGATAAAATTGATAGTTGAGATGAACAATAAAAAGACAAATGGTATTTTCATTAATAACAAATATTTTTACTCCCACCGTTGTTGGTTTCCATGTCTCTGCATCCTTGGCAATATTTTACATCATGCTGTTTTCTAACTTTTTGCCATGTAAGGTGGAAATAAGAGAGTTCAATATTTGCACTGTGGTGGAGATTAACAAAAAGCTATCATATGATAAGCCTTCATAACTTCTGCTCATATAACTGATTCAACATGGTGAAGAAAGCTGAGATGTGTGCTACAGGAAGGAAAATAAGCAAAAACATGTGCAGCTGTGCCTTGTTGATCAGTAATGCCACTATCTGCACTAACATATTCCCAACAACAGTGTATAGCCATTCATTTTTATACATATCTTCATCAACACTTGTTAATTTTCAGCTCTTATCAGTTTCTTAAATCTCTTGAATACAAATTACATGACCAAAGCATTAGCTTACATAGAGTAATAATACTACTAAGTTTAAATGAAGTGATGCCAACTATAATTCAGATGATTTTTGTGAACATTTCCAGCCTGTAATGTCAGCCCATGAACTAAGAAGCTTTTCTCTGCTATTCCTTTCCACCAGGATATTCTACCTTGGAGCCATCCAAACTTTGAATGAAATAACCCTATTAAAAATAGGCAAAGAAACTGTAAAGACACTTTTCAAAATAAGACACACCAGTGGTGTGACAGTCATGCTAGATTATCAACTTGATTAGTTTGAGAGATGCCTACAGGATTAGAAAAGTATGCCTCTGGGTGTGTCTCAGTGGATAACGGAGGCCTTACCTTGTCACTTATATCTTCCTTTTCATGGTGTATTTGAAATATATGCCTTTATTCAGATATTTGAGGTGTGTTGACAAATATGGCAAAGGTTTCAATTTTTAAAAAATTATTACAGCAAAAGACTCATACTTACTAATCTCCTTCAAAGAACTCCCTTTGGTTTTCATCACACTTATCCTATTATTCTTGCCATTTTATGAAGCAGTTATGCATTTTGGGGCTGTCATGGCTGCCTCATTATCATAAATCAATTCAAAACTCTTACCTTTTAAGGTCATTTAGACACCGAGTGAGAAATCATTTGGTGCCAAATCAAGTGAAAAAGGTGAATGAGGATACAACATAATGTTCTTAGGAACATGCCTCTCCATTGGCTAACACTGAGCAACAACTGTCACTGAATTTTAACCACAACTCATAAAGACTTTTAGAAGAGTTTTTCCGGAACTACTACAGAAAGTGGTGGGAAAAAAAATGGGATAAATATGTTCAAAGCAAGGGGGACTTTTTCAGGGGGGACATTAATGGCAATGTGACATTTACTGTAATATTTTATTAGTAAATGTTTGCAGTACATGTATTTTATAGTCACATTGGAGAGTGGGAACATGTACATAATAAAACTTCTTTCCTTTTTTAAAAATCTAATTTCCTATCCCTCTCCTTCCCTGCATCCTCCTCTATTTCTCCTTTCCTCATTTTCATTGTTACTAATATTATTAATCTTAGTTCATATGTATCACATAAAATGTTTGTATTTATTGAGGCTATTAGCTTCCTTTACATGACATAAATTTATTCTATTTATTTCCTCTTCTATTTCCCCTCAATCGTCACTCTTGTTTTTGGAATCATTCCCATTTGTAATAAATTCATCCCCTTGTCTGCTTCTATCAAACCTCTATTGATTTCTTTGTTTTTACTTTTCCTTACTCAAATGAGAGATACCTATGGTATGTAAGTCTGTGTGTCCAGTTTATTTCATTCAAGATCATATTTTCCAAATATCTATTTTTTCTATAAATATCTCAAATTTGTCCTTCTTATAGCTAAGTAGTATTCAATTATATAGAGATACAACATTTTCTTAATCCAATCATCTATTTGTGAGTATACAGGCTGCTTCCAGAATTTAGCTATTAGGAACTGTACTGTTATAAACACTGATGTGGATGTATCTCTGTAGAAAAATATTAAGCTCTTTGGGGAAGATACTTAGTAGGAGGTTATCTGGGTCCTATGGCATTTCTAATTTCAATTCTTTGAGAACTCTTCATTCAGATTTCTATAATGGTTGTTCTAATTCTCATTCACACTAACAATGTAAGAGGGTTCCTTTTGCCACCACAGTCTGAACAGCATTTTTAAATTTTTGATACCTTGATGATTGCCATTTTTTCTAGAGTAAGATGGAATCTTATCATTGTTTTAATTTTCATTTCTCTAAAGGCCAGAGATGTTGAATATTCTTTTCATATATATGTTGGACATTTGCACTTCTTCCTCTGTGAAGTATCTGTTCATTTCACTTCTTCATTTCTTGACTGGGTTTTTTATTATATGTGGTCAATTTTTTGAGTACCTTATATATTTTAGATATTAGTCCTATGCTGATGAATAGCTAGCAAAAATTTTTTCACATTCTGTAGGTTGCCTGTTTACTCTACTAATTCATCCCTTTCCTGTACAGAAGCTTTTAAATTTGATGTAATCCCATTTGTTGATTCTTGTTATTTCATGAGCAATTTCAGTTCTGTTTAAAAAATCTTTTACTCCACTTATAGATTCAAGTATTTTACCTATTTTATCTTCCCATAGGTTCAATATTTCTGACATAGTGTTCAGATTTTTATCCATTTTGATTTTAATTTTGCACTCAGGGACAGATATGGCTCCCTTCTCAATCTTCTGCAAGCAGTTATTCAGTTTTCCCAGCATCGATTGTTAAATAGGTTATCTTTCCTCCAGCATATGCTTTTGGATCCTTTGTCAAAGATCAAATAGCTGAATGTATCTGAGGATGTCTCTGTATCCTCTAATCTGTTCTAGTGATCTACATATCTATTTTTGTTCCAGTACCATACTTTTTTTTTTTATCACTACTTTGTAGTATAGCTTGAAGTCAGGTGTTGTAATTTCTCCTGCTTTGGTGTTGTTAACGAAAATTTTTTTTGCTATTCTGAATCTCTTCTTGTTTTGTATAAATTTTAAGATTGTTTTCACTTGATCTATAAAGTATGCTGTTGGTATTTTTATTGGGACTGCATAGAATCAGTGTAACATTTTTGGGAGGATGGGCATTTTGACAATATTTGTTCTGCCTATCCAGGAGTAGGAGACATCTTTCCATTTTCTGATTTCCTCTTCAATCTTTTTCAGAGTACTGTAGTTTTCTTTGTAGACATCTTTTACTTCCTTGGTTAGATTTATTTCTAGGTATTTCATTTTTCTTGGAGCTACTGTGAATTGTATCATTTTCATCATTTCCTTCTCATTGAGTTAAATATTGGTGGATACAAATGCTAATAATTTTTAGTATTGATCTTGTGTCCTGCTACATTGCTTAAGTTAGTTATTAATTCTAAGAGTTTTCTGGTGGAGTTCTTTGGATCTTCTATGTAGAGTATCATGACATCTGCAAATAATGATAATTTGGATTCTTCCTTTCATATATATATATATATATATATATATATATATATATATATATACATACACTTTTTATTACTTTCTCTTCCTGATTTTTCTGGCTAGTACTTCAAGTACTATGTTGAATAGAAATTTTAATAGTGAGCATCATTGTTCTTGATTTTAGGGGGAATGCTTTGAGTGTTTCTCCATTTAGTATGATGTTAGCTGGTGGTTTGTCATAAATAGCTTTTATCAAATTCAGGTGTAGTCTTTCTATTCCTGTTTTCCTTATTTTTTTCATGAAGGGGTATTGGATTTGTTAAAAGTCTTCTGTATCTATTGATATGATCATGTGTCTTGTCAACTTGTTCTTGTTTATGTGGTCTATTACATTTATTGATTTACATATGTTCAACCATTCTTGTATCTCTGGGATGAAGGCTTTTTGATAAAAATGGTCTTTTTAATGATGTGGTGCATTCCATTCACTAATATATTGTTAAGGTTGTATGTGTCTATGTTCATTGAGAAGATCAGCTTATAGGCTTTTTTGTTGGTTCTTTATCTGATTTTGGAACCAAGGTGTTACTGGATTCTATAAATGAGGTTGGGAGCAGTTCATCCCTTTCAATGTCTTTGAAGAGCTTGAGGAATATTGGTAATACAATATCCTTAAATGTTTTGTAGAATACAAGAGTGAATCCTTCAGGTCCTGGTTTTTTTTTTTTTAGATTCTTTAATTTTCTGTAGATTTTATTGCTTGTTATTGGGTTGTTCAGTATATTTGTGTCTTTTGGGGTTATCTTTTGTAATTTATAAAAGCCTAGGAATCTGTGTATTTCTTCAAAATTAGCCAATTTGTTGGAATACAATTTTTCAATGTAGTTGCTATCTTCTGGATTTTGATGGTGTCTCTTTTGATTTCACCTTTTTCATGTCTAATTGTATTGATGAGATCTTTTTCTCTATTTCTCTTCATAAGTCTGGCCAAGGGCTTACCTATTGTGTTTATTTCAAAGAACCAGTTCTTTAACTCATTGATCTTTTCATATTTGTGTTTTTTGTCTCCATGTCATTGATTTCTTCTCTAATCTTCATAATTTCTCTCCTTGATTTCAGTTTGAGTCATGATTGTTGTTGTTTCTCAAATATTTTAAGATTTCTCATAAAATTATTTATTTAACAGTCCTATTGTGACTATTGATTGTGATGAACTTTTGTCTTGGTAATGCTTTCATAGTGTTCAGGTGTTTTGTGAGCTTTACAGATATTGTAAATAACTTTCAGAATTTTAAAAAAGTTTTACTTTGATTTATTTTGTGACCCATTGTTTGTTTAGAATTGGTTTATTAATGTTTCATATTCTTCTATCTTTTCTGTGATTTCTGCTATTGTTGATTTACATTTTCATTGCTCAGTGGTCTGATAGTGTACACAGAGTAATTTCAATTCTTTTACATTTACTTAAGCAGGCTTTGTGCCAAAAAAGCACTGTGTGCTATAGAAAAGTAATGTATACTCAGTTATAGTGGGGTGGAATACTCTGTAGTTATCCATTAAGTTCATATGTTAAGGGTATGTTTCAGCTTTGTTATTTCTTTTTGGATTTTTTTGTTTAGTTGATCTATCTCTTTGCAAAAGTAAGGTATTAAGATGTATCACTATGACTGTGTTAGCATTTGTTTATCTTTTACATTCAGCAGTATTTCTTTTATGAGGATAGGTGCTCCAGTATTCTGTGCATAAGTATTTATCAATGTTATCTCTTCTTCTTGGATTGGTCCCTTAAGTAGAGAATAGTGACATTCTTTGTTTCTTTTAAAAAGTTTTAGCTTGAAATTTAAAATGTCTGAGATTTAAAATTGCAACTCTTGCTTGTTTGGTTAGTCCTGGTTGATGAAATATTATTTTCTATTCTTTAATTTTTAGTGTATGAATATGTTTTTAGATTATGTGAGTTTCTTGAATGTAACAGACTATTGGAGTCTGGTTTGGGTTTTTTTGCTTTTTTGTTGTTTTCTTTTTTTTTTTTTTTTTTGGATTTTTTTATCCATTCCACCAATCTATGTCTTTCAACTGGGGAATTGAGGATATTAACATGGAGAAATAGTACTGACATATGTTGATTATTTATTATCATTGTATTCTTTCTCTGTTGATGATGCCTTTGTTTTTCTTTTCTTGTCATTGTGTTGATTTTCTTTATCTATTGACTTTCATATGCATTTTTACTGGGTTAATTCATTTTTTCTGTCTAGAATATTGGTATTTCCTGGAGTGCCAGTTGTGTAGTTATTAATCTCTTGAGCTGTTCTTTTTCACGAAATGTCTTCACTTCTCCCTCTATTTTTAAAGAAATCTTCCCTAGGTAGTTTAGTCTAGGTTTGAAGTTATTTTCTCTTAGTGCTTAAAATACTTCACTCAAGGCTCTTATAGCCTTTAAAGTCTGTGTTGAGAAATCTACTGTAATTCTCATGGGTTTACCTTTACATGTTATTTTTTTCCTTTGGCTGCTTTAAAATCATGTGTTTTGCTGACTATCTGGCTATTTAATATGGGTATGCCTTGATGAGCCTCTTATTTCATCATAGTTGTTTGGTGTTCTGTAAGCCTCACTTCCTTGTATGTGAAACTGTTCTTATATTTGGAAAATTTTCTACTATGATTTCTGTAAATATATTACTATTTCCATCTATGTTAACTTCTAGCTTTTCTCTTACTTTCATTAGCCTTATGTTGGTCATCTTAGTGTCAACTTGTAGGTGCTAGGTGGTCTTGTTCTCTTATTTTTTTGTGGCTTCAGTATTTTTTGATATTTTACCATTTCTTCCTCAATTTCAGACTCTGTTTTAGCATTGGTCATTCCTACAATGTATAATTTCTATGAACTTTTATTTCAAGTATTTTTTCTGTCATCATTTTAAGGAATCTATACCTCTGTTGAATCTGTCATTCATATTGTGAACTGTTTTGATGAGGGCATCCAAGTTACTAATTTCCCCCAAATTTATGTGGGGCAGACTGAGTGATAATGACTTGAAATGTTTATTTTCTTTTTGAGCTCATCTAGTTTCATCCTCCCTCCTGTAACCTTTTCATATAGTTTCACTACCTGGCATATTCTTTCCTCTCCACTTGTGCCCCCATGCTCTGTTGTAGGAGAGTTGGGAGAACTTGAGGGTCTTCTGTTGCATTGCTTCCCTATGATCCTGTGTATGTATATTCACTTTTTATTGATTAGGATTTCCTGGAACTTCAGGTACTGACATAAATAGAAAAACATTTGTAAACTACTATTATGTTATTTTCAGTATACTAGTAAATTCCAACACATCAGTGGCATCAAATGACAATTGTGTATTGCCAGACACTAGGAGCCAGTCCTGGACAGCACATAAATAGAACTAAGAAGACTATAATTTTAATGCAGACAGACCACTTTTACATTAGCCTATAATAATTCAGATCACTATTTTCTGCTGATTGCAGGCAACCATAACAGAGGTCAAAGATGTCACTAGTTTACATTCTTCTTCAGAACCACAACTTCTGCTAATTTCATCCTCCAATCCTGGCCTGATGCAACAGAATACAGGCCCTGTAAACTTCCTGGTCTGATCCTGGGTCTCCCAAGGGATCCTGGAAGATCCTTATTTAGCTCTCTTTCTCTCCAAAAATATTACCCATGTATTGTCTCACTCGGCCTCTCTGGTAGGGTAATGCTTCAGTTCTGAAGGGAAAATCTCCTTGGTGTTGGTCTCTTCTTCAGTCAAGTGAGTGTGTTGCTTGTCATCTCTGTTGCTCCATGCTCAGAACTTAGCAACAAAAACCAGGTGTGTGCTTCTCCTGTCAATTCTAATATTCCTTCCTGGACTCATCATGTGTTGTAGTGTAGACAAGGGCATGTAGTGTGGGTGTCACAGTCTGGCTAGGTGGGTGGAGAGTTTGGACAGAGGGTGTGGTCTTCTTCCCAAGCCAGTCATGCAGTGTGGGCCTTAGTGTGTGGCTGGGGAGATGCAGAGAGTTCATCCAGCAAGTCATGAGCTTTATTCAAGGGCTGGTCACATGACACATGTCCCACTGTGCACTCAAGAGGGGCTACTGTAATAATTTTTGAAAAGTTAAACATTCACTTAATTTTCTGTCAAACTTCATATAATTTTCACAATCTGTGGATTATCACTTTATTGTCTTAATGTTTTCCTTTAATTACAGAAGGTTTTTGATTTGATGTAGTAGCATTTAATTTTTCATATAATGTCTGTAATTGTGGGGTTCTTTCCAAAAATTTATTGCCCAGACCAATGAATGTGAATAGAAAAGTATCACAGTGCTGAGAAGTTAAGTAAGATAGACTGTAAATATCTTAGATCTTGTGACACAAAAGCACCAGTGTCCTCACTGAGAAAATGTTCAATGTCATTATGAAGACAGAAATAAAATAAAATTCAACTGATTAGTGATAAGCAATTTGGCTGTTAATTGCTGAAAACAGAGTGATAGCCAAGGGGAGATAATTAAGGAATATCATTTGTGTTTCCATAAGCAAGGCTTCTCTCATTATGGCTGGGAATCTCATGACAGTGCTTTGTATATTTTAACTATTCAAGGTGTGCTTTTGTAGTTCCTTACTCAAACAATCTGCCTTCATTAGTTTATAAGCTACAATTTTTTGCTGAAAAATATCTTCCATTGGGCCTTCATGTAAGTTATTTTTCACAAGTATTTAGGTATTTAACTTTTTCACTTTCAAAGTCATCCACATTATTAGAAAAGTGACAGCTCTTGGCTTTCCCTGAGAATCATTGTAAAGATTATAGCTTGTACATTGTGTGTCATAGAAAACCACACTGTTTCAACATTTTGTGATGCAGGAAAGGTGTAATGACATATGGGGCATCTTGGATAAGACTTCAAATATCTACTATTCTCATTCATCAGTGAATCACTGTGTTTAACTCTAATTTTGTTTTCAAGAAAAAAAAACAAGACTAAACCACGCATGGTGACACATGTCTGTAATTTCAGCACTAGGGAGGCTGAGGCAGGAGGATCATGAATTTGAGGCCAGTCTGGGCTACTATATAATGAGGTACTATTTAAAAAATAACCAAAAAAAGAAGGAAGAAAGAAAAAATAAAGAAAGAGAATAATCCAGACAATGAAAATTCAAGCTTGCATAGGAGTATATTCTGATTTTGTATAAAAAACAAAGTCAATAGTATGTATATATAACATATGAACTCTGTTTTCAGTTGTCTTAAGTGTGTGTCACCTATATTGAAAATGTTGTAAGATACTCACATTTTACCTGATAATTGGTTTTTATATTTTCATGAATAATTGGATAGGGTATAGTAGTGACATCTTATAAGTCAGTGGTGGTGAGCCTTTTAGAGACTGAGGGCCCAAACTGCAACCCCAAATCCACTTATTTATCTCATAGAGCCAACACTGCAATTAAAATTGAATACTGAGGTTTTAGTTTAGAAAAAACAACTCATACATTAACTTTGTTTGTCTTAAAATTAAAACACAATAACAGAGCTTTCAATGACACAAACAACTTTTTATTGAAAGGTAAATTTTGCATTTAGCAGGCTTTTACACTGTTAATGTAATCTTTATTGATGTATGCATACTAATAATTTGTCATACATCATTAGTTTAAGATTAAGACATGTAGCACTCAGGCCATCTGTTAATGTGTTTCTTGTATCAAATCTGATATAATTTAAAACTGAAAACAGTTCCTCACAAGCATAAAATGATACAAATAAAAACAATATGCAGTGCTTTGAATGACTTAAAATTATTTGGCAAAGAATTTTACACTTTAAGGATTTCATTTTCAAAATTACCAACTGTGCTGTCTTTTGTCATCCCTTCACACTCTACCTTCTTTATATTCTCAAGCATTGCACACAGGTCAAAGAATTTATATTTCGAAGTAGAGCTTTCTTGAAATTTCAATAGTTCCACTTCCAGATTTCCAAAATCTAACTAGTATAAGCAGCAAATATTAAGTTCTTCAAATTTGGCTTTATCTAGAGAAGTAAAGACACACAGGATTGTTTCTATAGTACAGAAAAATAAAAAATTTGTTACTAAAATTCTCCTTTGCACCTGCCACAATGCTAGAATATTCCTTGTAGATTTCCTTATGGTTAATAGGATTGTCTGCAAATGTTGTAGGACTTTGTAAATCCATTTTTAGATTTGAAAAAATATTTCAGTTGCCCACTTTCAAAGACTCTTTCAAAAACTTGCAGTTTTCTCTTAAATGTTGATATCACAAAACATCCTTTCTCCTACTGTCCTCAGACCTTGTAGTTTTTCGTTCAGTACCTTGAAGTGTAGTGTAAAATCTATTGAAAAAATATCAGGTTTCTAAGCTAGGCGATATCAGTGATCTGTGGATATTTCCATCACTTTTTATTCATAAACAGCCTCATTTTGTCCAAGAAGGCTACTAATCTCTCCTGGACTCATGCTTTGCTCAGCCACCAGACATTATTAAGTAAAGCATTATATTGTGCCTTAATCTCATCAAGAAGTGCTTTAAACTGTCAAAAATAAAGAGCATGACCCATGATGTTACTGACCATTTTTATGACATCTTTGATGACATTGTCTAATTTTTCACTGCTCTGCCTAGCACAAAGAGCTTCTTGATGTATAATACAATGAAATTGAATGACTGGATGTTTTGCTACTTTAACAAAGAACTGTAGAAAACCAGATGTTGCCTCCACCATCCATGGTGCCCCATTTTTCTGGTCTTATATCTTATGACAAAAAAGACTCCATGGTAGTATTGTAAATGTCTGTCCTTTGTGTTCTTCCAGGTAAAGATACCAGTTTTACTAGCTCTTCTCTCATGATATCACCAACAGCATAATGTAAAACTATTGCTAGCCTAGCATGATTATTTGTATTTTTTTCATCCAAGAACATGGAGTAACAGGATGCCTTTTGTAAATCAGTTGTAAGCTGCTGACTAACATTATTTGCCATGCACAGGACTTGATCTTTTATAGAATTTCTGCTAAGTGATATCTCAGAGATGCATTGTATAATTTTATCCTTGTTTGGGAAATCATGAAAAAGGGAATTACTCTCAGACAACATGGTCATTTTGATAAAAGCCCCATCAAAGAGGGGCTTATTGTGTTTTGCTATGTACAATAAAACTTGAAAGCTGGCAACTCTCAAGTGATTTGTTTTAGAAAGATAGTTGAAAACAAGCTAAGATACAGAAAATTTTTTCTCAATTTTCCATCAAGAAACCCTTTCCTTTCAGTTCCACTGTGCTCAGCAACACTCTTCTTGTTGATGTCAAATTGCTGTCTGACACTTGATGTGTGACACACAACACTTTCACTACACTTTCCATTGTGTTCAATCACTTCAGATTTCTCTGTTGGGCCATGTGGAATGATTTTCTACTATTTGTTTTCAGATTTTCTTTTTTGCTGTAGTCACTTTTTTATGTTCAAGACATGGAGCCTACAAAAATAAATATTTTAAATGAAGCAGCCAATACAAATTTTTCCTATACCCCAAAGGGGAAGGAGAATTGGGAGGGATAGGGGAAGGGAAAGGAATAAATATGAGAAAAGGAAAATAAAAGGAAGCAAAGTCTTTGTAAATAGGGAGGGGTTGAGGGGTGGAAGGGAAGGCAAGGGAATGGGGAAAAATAAGAACAAAGATACAACATGTAAAGGTACAAATTTCCAATTACGAATGTCATCATATTGTACACCTAAAATGTACCAAAAAGCTTAATGAATTAAAATATTTTTTCCTAAACCAATAATAGTTAAGACTATTAGTTAACACTAAAGAATGGGCTACTCCCTGAATCAACAATCTATGGTAATGATATTCAGGTAGGGTTCCTCTTGAATTTGCTAACCACCAGCACAAGGAGGCAATGTTGCACTGACCATCAGCATTTGGCTTGCTCTGAAAATATCATCTCATTGTATTTCCTGCCTTGGGGGGGCTTGTGTTAACACACACACACACACACACACACACACACATCTCACATTTTTGTTTTTATAAATAATTCACAACTATATATGTTGCTGCAGATTCAAATATTCTAAGGGGACAGCACAACATTAAATTAAATCTGAGTCTCCCACAACATCTATTTGCTAAATCTTAGATATTAAATTTTAATTTTTCATAAAAAATTCAAATCTAAAATCTTATGTTAATAAAAACAAATCTATTAAAGCTCAGAGCCAGTCCAAGCACATATATATGTATATATACAGTATATACTTGGCAGTATACTGAATGGCCCTGCAAAAGCTCTAATGAGTCATATCTTGTGACATCATTACCTGGCACTGCTCCTACTTTCTGAGCATGCACATGGCCTGTATGTGCACTATTATCCAATGCTTAGCTGCTGAGTTAATTCCGGGCTTTCTTGGCTCATGTGCAGAGAGGGCTCTGCATGCCCACTGCAGCATATATGCCATAGATTCACCACCACTGCTATAGCCCAAGAAGCATAGCTCCATTTGAAATTGATATAATTATTACTCTAAATACCCATATGCTTTTAATTATATAATTTGTGTTTAAGGGACTTAATAAACTTAATAGCAGCATATAATGAAAAAATGAAAACACATGATCTCACAAATTGAGATGCATTTTAATTTCATTTGTATATTTCAGCTTGAAAGACTTCAATATTTTAGAACTGAAAATGAAGTTCATAGTAAAAGTTAATTCTGGAGCTGGGGATTTAGCTCAGTGGTTCCACCAAGTGCCTCGCAAGCACAAGGTCCAGAGTTCGATCCTTGATACTTCCCCCCAAAAGAGTTAATTCTTTACAAACTGAAATTGTGATATCTTAAAGTCAAAGAATGAATTCAAAATGCGAAAGGAGGAAGTTGGGAGAGCTTTATTGGAAATACAAAATGTCTAATGATAGATGTCTATCATGAGCTGGTTCTGAACAGAATTCCAAACTGTGTTTCTTCTCCTACTCACATGTAAATAATTAGAGTGCAGGAAGGAGCTTATTTTAAAGGAAATGAGTTCAAAAGAACCTGGTTATCTTGCATTTTTAATATTTCTTGAATTCTAGCTTAAGTCCAAGTCCAGAAGTACACAGGAATTGTTAGAGTTATGAAATATCTTAGTATAGTCTGGATAGGTGTGTTCTTCCTGGAAGAGTCCTTATTTGTCTATTATTTTCCTAAACATTTATCTTTTGTTCTTGTGTTTTCTTTTACATTTCATTTTTAAGCTTAACGAGCTGCTTGAGTTAGCTCTTAACATATTCAAGCAGGGTGATAATTCATATGTCTCACTCCTAGATGAATTGAACCACTAGTGTTACAATCTATTCTGTGCCATCAGATTGCTTTTTATTAATTTTCTTCATAAAAAGACAGATAAAAATGATTAGATCCATTTGTACCAACAATAGTACAAGTCTCCTGATAGGACAGTCATGCATGTACCAACAGTGGTCTAAGCCAGTGGGAACATGTTAAAGATGGGCTGTTTTCTGTTATCCAAACCTATTCTTACACTGCTCTGACTGCCTATTCATAATAACTAAACTAAAGTAATACAATATGACAAAAATCTATTAGATCTATCAAAGCATTACAAATTCTAAACAGGTACTTTTGCAATGATAGTCTGGAACTGAGAAATCACAGTTTATAAGTGTTTTCTCTAATTTAAATTTCTACAGTAGATTTGATTGGACAATTTTATCAGTCACATTTTTACTGTTTAATTGAGAATGAAGGGTAGAGTACAATAAAATGCAAATACATATATGCAAAGGGAAGAATAATTTTATTATATTTTCAAGGAGATATTGAAAATGAATTCATGTAGACTAATGTAAATTTTACTGAAATTTACATTCATAACTAGAACATTTTGTTACATAGATTTGACCTTTTCTTTCACTTTTCAAAAATTAAGAATGACAATAATTGGCATCAATTTTATTTGTATGATCACCCAAAACAAATAAGGATATCAGTCCTATTTTCTTTGTTTTGTTTTTTTTAAATTTACTGGTACATTTTAAGTATAAAATATAATGGCATTCATCATTGGAAAATTGTACCTTTGCATCTATCTTGGTTCTCATTTTTTATCCATTCCCCTGCCCTCCCTTCAATCCCTCCACTCCTCCCTATTCACAAATACTTTCTTTCCATTGTTTTCCTTTTCTCATACTAATTCCATTCCCATCTTTACTTTCCCCAACACGTCCCAATTCCAATTCACCTTTGGACCATTTCTTCCTATTTCACATTATCTACTATGCCTGTTGATCCTTATTTACACTTAAAGTTTCTCAAATCAAAGAAACTATTCCATATGTACAGATGTCTGGTTGTTTACTTCACTTAAGAGTATGGCCTCAATGTTCATTCATTTAGCTATAAGTCTCTCTAGTTTCTCATGTTTTATGGTTGAGTAGTACTCCATTTTATAAAAACAAAACATTTTCTATATCCAGTCTCCAGTTGATGGGCATTTGGATTGTTTCGAAGTTTTAGCTATCACAAGCTGTGCTTCTATGAACTTGGGTGCACATGTATCACTGTGGTATGATTCTTTTAATTCTTTGGGGAAAATACTCAGCAGTGGAATAGCAGGGTCAAATGGGACTTCCAGTCCTAGTTCTTTGAGATATCTCCATACTGATTTCCACAGTAGTTGCACCGATTTACACTCCCACCAGCAGTGGAGCAGGTTTTCTCTTTCCCCACAGTCCCGCCAGCATTTGTTATTGGTAGATTTCAAGATAGCAGCCATTCTTTCTTGAGTGAGGTGGAATCTCAGCATTGTTTTCATTTGCATCTCTCACATGGCCAGTGATGTTGAACATTTTTTCATGTATTTGTTTTCTATTTCTACTTCTTTGAACAGATTAGAAGATGCAGAAACAAAGCCAGACACACTCAGCCATCTCATCTTTGATATAGGAGCCAAACACCCTCACTGGATGAAAGATAGCCTCTTTAATAAATGGTACTGGAAAAATTGGGCTTCAACTTGCCAAAGATTAAAACTAGACCTGTATCTCTCACCATGTACTAAACTAAAATCGAAGTGGATTAAAGATCTGAATATTAAAATGGAAACTCTGAACCAGTGGCAACAGAGGTTAGGTAGAACTCATGAAGACATCGGTGTAGGAAAAGATTTTATGAACAAAACCTCAGTTGCCTGTGAACTAGCACAAACACTCAACAAGTGGGATCTCTTCTTATTAAAAAACTTCTGCACAGCAAAAGAAACCACCAGCAGTGTGAAAAGACACCCACAATGTGTCAAAAAATCTTCACCTCCTTTTCCTCAGACAAAGGTCTCCTGTCTCAAATCTATAAAAAACTTAAAAAGATCAGACCTCCCAAATTTAAATACCCAATCCAAAAATGAGCATCTGAAATGAACAGACATTTCTCAGAGATAGAATCTTAACTATTATATGCCTTGGTGTAGATTTTTTTGACCATGGCTAGTTGGAGTCCCATATGCCTCAGTTATGTTTATGTCAAGTTCTTTTCCCCTGCCTGGAAAGTTTTCTGCCATTACTTCAATGAATAGAATTTTTTTAATGTCATTTGCACTCTCTTCTGCTTCTTCATTGACTCTGATCAGTCTTATGTTATTTTTCATTGCATTCTCTAGCAGGTGCTAGATTGCTTTCTCATAGTCCCTTACTATTTTTAAGAAATTTTTCCTTTCCTGCTCACTAATTGCAATCCTGTCTTCTATATCTCATATTCTGCCCTCACATTGGCTCACTGTGCTGCATAAACTTTCAATGGAGTTTTTAATCTCCTGGATATCTGTTTGCATCTGTTTTATGGATTTAATTTATTTCCTCTGCTGGGATTCCATCATGATCTCAGTTCCTCTATTTTTTTTCTTTGTCTGCTCTAGAGTTATTAATCATGCCTTTCACTATGGGCACAATCTCTGTTACCTGAGAAAATATTTCTGATTTCATTTTTCTTGATCCTCTTTCATTGCTAGTTCAGGGAGTCCAGGTTTTTGTTTATCAGATTGTTCCATCTCATTGCCCTTTGGGGTTGCCTTAGGTGGTCTGGAAGTTGGGTTTTCAGTCTTATTTATATGTCTTCTCATATGAACAGATGCAGCCTGCTGTGGCTTTTTGTTGTTGTTGTTGCACTTTTTTAAATTCTTTTATTGGTACATTGTAGGTATACAACATAATTATATTTCTCATTGGGAATTGTACCTTTACATAATGCATCTTGGTTCTTATTTTTCCCCATTCCTAGCCCTCTTTTCACCCCCTCCTCCCTTCCCTATTTACAAAGACTTTATTTGCATTTTTTCCATTTCTCATCATTTTTCCTTTACCTTCTTTCCTTTCACCTGCCCCTCCCACTATGCCTACCCCTTTGGACCTTTTCTTCCTATTTGGCATTATCCATTATTGATTCTAATCTTTGGTACATTTTAGGTATAGAGTATAATGACATTCATCATTGGAAATTTGCACCTTTACATAGTCTCTCTTGGTTCTTATTTTTCACCCTTGCCCAGCCCTCCCATCAACCCCTTCATTCTTCCCTATTTACAAAGATTTTGTTCCTATTTTTCCATTTTCTCATATTAATCCCTTTCCCTTCTATCCTTTCCCCTACTCCTCCCACTTCCTTCCCCTTTGCCCCTTTTCTTCCTCCTTCACATTACCTATTATACATTTTAATCCTTATTTACACTTTCAGTTTCTCACTCCAGAGAAACTATTTGGTATTTGTACATGTGTGTCCTGTTTATTTCACTTAAGAGTATCACCTCACTGTGAATCCACTTAGCTCTAAATGTCTCTAATTTCTCATATTTTATGGCTTCGTAGTATTCCATTTTTTATTAAAAAAACACATTTTCTTTATCCAGTCTCCAGTTGATGAGTACTTGGACTGTTTTCAAGTTTTAGCTATCACAAACTATGCTGCTATGAACATGGGGGCACACATATCACTGTGGTATGATTCTTTTTTATTCTTTGGAGAAAATCCTCAGCAGTGGAATAGCGGGGTCAAATGGAACTTCCAGTCCTAGTACTTTGAGATATCTCCATACTGATTTCCACAGTGGTTGCACCAGTCTATACTCCCACCAGCAGTGAAGCAGGGTTTCTCTTTCCCCACAGCCCCACTAGTACTTGTTATTGGTTGGTTTCATGATAGCAGCCATTCTTTCTGGAGTGAGGTGGAATCTCAGCATTGTTTTCATTTGCATCTCTCGAATGACCACAGATGTTGAACATTTTTTCCTGTATTTATTTGCTATTTCTACTTCTTTGAACACAATTGAAGATGCAGAAAAAAAGCCAGACACACTCAGCCATCTCATCTTTGATAAAGGAGCCCAACACCTTCACTTGAGGAATGATAGCCTTTTTAATAAATGGTGCTGAAAAAAATTTCAACTTGCCAAAGATTAAAACTAGACCTATATTTCTCACCATGCACTAAACTAAAATCAAAATGGATTAAATATTTAAATATTAAAATAGAAACTCTGAACCAGTTGCAACAGAGGTTAGGTAGAACTCTTGAAGACATCAGTGTAGGAAAAGATCTAATGAACAATACCTCAGTTGCCTGTGAACTAGCACAAACACTCAACAAGTGGGATCTCTTATTAAAAAAATTCTACACAGCAAAAGAAACCAGCAGCAGTGTGAAGAGACACTCACAATGTGAGAAAAAATCTTCACCTGCTTTTCCTCAGACAAAGGTCTACTGTCTGGAATCTATAAAGAACTTAAAAAGATCAGACCTCCCAAGTTTAAAGACCCAATCCAAAAATGAGCATCTGAAATGAACAGACATTTCTGAGACATAGAATCTTAACTATTACATGCCTTGGTGTAGATTTTTTTGACCTTGGCTAGTTGGAGTCCTATATGCCACACTTATCTTTATGTCAAGTTCTTTTCCCCTGCCTGGAAAGTTTTCTGCCATTACTTCAATGAATAGAATTTTTTTAATGTCATTTGCACCCTCTTCTGCTTCTTCATTGACTCTGATCAGTCTTATGTTATTTTTCAATGCATTCTCTGGCAGGTGCTAAATTTCTTTCTCATAGTCCCTTACTATTTTTAAGAAATTTTTCCTTTCCTGCTCACTAATTGCAATCCTGTCTTCTGTATTTCATATTCTGTCCTCACATTGGCTCACTGTGCTGCATGAAGTATCAATGGAGTTTTTAATCTCCTGGATATCTGTTTGCATCTGTTTTATGGATTTAATTTATTTCCTCTGCTGGGATTCCATCATGTTCTCAGTTCCTCTATTTTTTTTTCTTTGTCTGCTCTAGAGTTATTAATCATGCCTTTCACTTTGGGCACAATCTCTGTTGTTACCTGAGAAAATATTTCTGATTTCATTTTTCTTGATCCTCTTTCATTGCTAGTTCAGGGAGTCCAGGTTTTTGTGCATCAAATTGGTTCATCTCATTGACCTTTGGGGTTGCATTAGGTGGTCTGGAAGTCTGGTTTTCAGTCTTCTTTACATTTCTTTTCATTTCGACTGATGCAGCCTGCTGTGGCTTTTTTGTTTCCCTTTATTAAATTCTTTTATTGATACATTGTAGGTATAAAACACAATTGTATTTTTCATTGGGAATTGTACCTTTACATAATGCATCTTGGTTCTTATTTTTTCCCCATTCATAGCCCTCACTTCACTCCCTCCACCCTTCCCTATTTACAAAGACTTTATTTCCATTTTTCCCATTTCTCATCATTTTTCCTTTCCCTTCTTTTCTTTCCCCTGCCCCTCCAATTACCCCTACCCCTTTGGACCTTTTCTTCCTATTTTGCATTATAGATTATTCATTCCAATGATTGGTACATTTTAGGTATACAATATAATGACATTCATCATTGGAAATTTGCACCTTTACATAGTCTCTCTTGGTTCTTATTTTTCACCCTTGCCCAGCCCTCCCTTCAACTCCTCCATTCCTCCCTATTTACAGAGATTTTGTTCCTATTTTTCCATTTTCTCATATTAATCCCATTCCCTTCTATCCTTTCCCCTACCCCTCACTCTTCTGTCCCCTTTGCCCCTTTTCTTCCTATTTCACATTACCTATTATACATTTTAGTCCTTATTTACACTTTCAGTTCCTCACACCAGAGAAACTATTTGGTATTTGTACATGTGTGTCCTATTTATTTCACTTAAGTGTATCACCTCAATGTGCATCCTTTTAGCTATACATATCTCTAATTTCTCATTTTTTATGGTTGAGAAGTACTCTGTTTTTTTTTTTAAAACCACTTTTTCTTTATCCAGTCTCCAGTTGATGGGCCTTTGGACTTTTTCCAAGTTTTATCTATCACAAACTCTGCTGCTATGAACATGAGTACACATATATCACTGTGGTATGATTCTTTATTTCTTTGGGGAAAATCCTCAGCAGTGGAATAGCTGGGTCAAATGGGACTTCCAGTCCTAGTTCTCTGAGATATCCTTATACTGATTTCCACAGTGTTTGCACCAGTCTACACTCCCAACAGCAGTGGAGCAGGGTTCCTCTATCCCCATAGCCCCACCATGATTTGTCATTGGTTGATTTCATGATAGCTGCCATTCTTTCTGGAGTGAGGTGGAATCTCAGCATTGTTTTCATTTGTATCTCTCACATGACCAGGGATGTTGAACATTTTTTCATGTATTTATTTGCTATTTCTACTTCTTTGAACAGATTAGAAGATGCAGAAACAAAGCCAGACACACTCAGCCATCTCATCTTTGATATAGGAGCCAAACACCCTCACTGGATGAAAGATAGCCTCTTTAATAAATGGTGCTGGAAAAATTGTGTTTCAACTTGCCAAAGAGTAAAACTAGACCTATAGCTCTCACAATGCACTAAACTATAATTGAAATGGATTAAAGATCCAAATATTAAAATAGAAACTCTGAACCAGTTGTAACGGAGGTTAGGTAGAACTCTTGAAGACATCGGTGTAGGAAAAGGTTTTATGAACAAAAACCTCAGTTGCCCATGAACTAGCACAAACAATCAACAAGTGGGATCTCTTCATATTAAAAGCTTCTGCACAGCAAGAGAAACCACCAGCAGTGTGAAGAGATACCCACAATGTGGGAAAAAATCTTCACCTGCTTTTCCTCAGACAAAGGTCTACTATTTCAAATCTATAAAGAACTTACAAAGATCAACCCTCCCAAATTTAAAGACCCAATTAAAAATTAGCATTTGAAATGAACAGACATTTCTCAGAGATAGAATCTTAACTATTATATGCCTTGGTGTAGATTTTTTTGACCATGGCTAGTTGGAGTCCTATATGCCTCACTTATGTTTATGTCAAGTTCTTTTCCCCTGCTTGGAAAGTTTTCTGCCATTACTTCAATGAATAGGATTTTTTTAATGTCATTTGCACCCTCTTCTGCTTCTTCATTGACTCTGATCAGTCTTATGTTATTTTTCATTGCATTCTCTGGCAGGTGCTAAATTTCTTTCTCATAGTCCCTTACTATTTTTAAGAAATTTTTCCTTTCCTGCTCACTAATTGCAATCCTGTCTTCTATATCTCATATTCTGCCCTCACATTGGCTCACTGTGCTGCATAAACTATCAATGGAGTTTTTAATCTCCTGGTTATCTGTTTGCATCTGTTGTGTGGATTTAATTTATTTCCTCTGCTGGGATTCTGTCATGATCTCAGTTCCTCTATTTTTTTTCTTTGTCTGCTCTAGAGTTATTAATCATGCCTTTCACTTTGGGCACAATCTCTGTTGTTCCCTCAGAAAATATTTCTGATTTCATTTTTCTTGATCCTCTTTCATTGCTAGTTCAAGGAGTCTGGGATTTTGTGTATCAGATTGTTCCATCTCATTTCCCTTTGAGGTTGCCCTAGGTTGTCTGGAAGTCTGGTTTTTATTCTTTTTTACATGTCTTCTCATTTTAACAGATGCAGCCTGGTGTGGCTTTTTTTTTTTTTTTGGACTTTATTAAATTCTTTTATTGGTACTTTGTTGGCATACAACACAATTTCTCATTGGGAATTGCACCTTTACATAATGCATCTTGGTTCTTATTTTTTCCCCATTCCTAGCCCTCCCTTCACGTCCTCCACCCTTCCCTATTTACAAAGACTTTATTTCCATTTTTTCCATTTCTCATCATTTTTCCTTTCCCTTCTTTCCTTTCCCCTGCCCCTGCCCCTCCCACTACCCCTACCCCTTTGGACCTTTTCTTCCTATTTTGCATTATCGATTATTCATTCTAATCATTGGTACATTTTAGGGATACAATATAATGACATTCATCATTGGAAATTTGCACCTTTGCACCTTTACATAGTCTCTCTTGGTTCTTATTTTTCACCCTTGCCCAGCCCTCCCTTCAACCCCTCCATTCCTCCCTATTTACAATGATTTTGTTCCTATTTTTCCATTTTCTCATATTAATCCCATTCCCTTCTCTTCTTTCCCCTAGCCCTCCCACTTTCTTCCCCTTTTCCCCTGCTGTGGCTTTTTTACCTCTTTTTAATTTCACCACAGATTCATAAATGTGTCTCAGCCTCCTGAGCACATCTATGAATATTATCTTTAATCTTAGTGCATAGAACTTGGTCATAAGGGAGGAATCCTAGAGCCTGAGGCTCAAAACAAACTAACAAACAAACTAGAATAAATCAATTAGTAAGCCTCTGTGAATCCTTCACCAGAGTGGATCTGAGAGTTTCCCAAACTTTCCTCACCCTGCTGTAGTCAGGCTCACTGATTCCCATCACAGAGAATAGAATTTTCAGTATGTGTCAGAAAGAGGCACAAGTAGGATTTATTAAAAAGAAACAAAGTACATGATACACTCATGAGAAGAATGCAGGTTCTCAAAGAAATGAGACATATTATTGTTTGGGATTGGATATATTTACACTGTTTTTGAGGGAGTGAAATACTATGGT
This sequence comes from Heterocephalus glaber, assembly GCF_053883595.1. NCBI lineage: Eukaryota > Metazoa > Chordata > Mammalia > Rodentia > Bathyergidae > Heterocephalus > Heterocephalus glaber. The sequence continues at coordinate 18,195,074 of NW_028258384.1, read as the reverse complement.
TGAATTGCCCACTCATTCTCCCTCTCCTTCAATAGGTTACCAGTCAATACATAGGTATTTTATTTTTGAATAGGTAATTTAAAATTTCCTGAATTCCTTCCACCTGTTTTTTACTTTCTTAATTAGACCACTTTGTCACCTTCTATTGATGGGTCTGGTAGAGGAGGAATGTAAATATAGCCCAGCAATGTTGGATAGGTTTCCTTCAATGATTTTTCCTACATACTGGGAGTTGCAATCTTACAAAGTACAATTTTGAGTGATGACTTACTTGTATCCTTTGTATCTTTTATTTCTTGTATTTTACCTCATTTCCTCTTCTAAGGCTTTGATTTACTATTCTTAATGAGGTGTAGAAGGTCCAATGGTTTGCCTTCATGTAACTGCTTCAAGCTAAAGGGGGGCATTGATCCTGCCTACCCCATGGACCAAAATTCTCCTCCTGACTGTTCTAAATGTGACATAAGAATATTAGGTTTTGCTGTTTTTAAAACCATCACTTTTCAATAGTCTTAAAAAGAGAGCAAGAACATATGAGACATTAACCCACAACAACAATGTATCATGCAACATAAAATAATTGCAATGCACATTATCATAGCCAGACAAATGAGAACATTTTTCCAACAGGTTGTTCCAGAAAACCGGGGCAGTAGGTAGTCACTGATGCTTATGGCAGAGTTTGACATTACAGCAATCTGGAAGTTTAAATCTTGTAATGCAGAAGACACATTTGAAGAGTTGTCAGGGATGTACAAAAACATTCTGTTTTGATAATTGCACAGGTGCCACCCTGTGCTGTTGTTAAAATATCTAGAGCAATTCACTTTTGCAGAATGGCCTTTCTCAAAATTTTTCCTTGTGAATTCAGTAATGAAATACCCTCTGCAGAATCATTTAGGTCATTTTCTGTATAGTTAGTAAGAGAGTAAATGTGCCCCATTACATCCTCAAATACTATTTTTGGAATAAAAATAGATGTCAAAAAATTATATCAGTGAAAAATCTAATCTGGCCCATTGATATTGCAAGACTGGGAAGTTGCCTGATTGATCTGTGGTTTCAATTCATTCCCCTTGTACCCATGTGTACCATAATGTGCATCTTCCTATCCACCTTGGAAATGGCCAAGACCACAGGTTTGTGTCATGGAGCCACTGGGTACTGTTTGGAGATGGCCATATTATTCCAGCACTTGACTTCTAGTCAGTAGCGAACAAGACAGTATCTCTTAACAAAATTATGTGATTACGGCTGAGGGTGGGAATTTTATCCCATATTATATGGGCATTATCATAAGTGTTCTATTTTTCTGTTTTTCCCAACAAAGGGGGGTTAGATGGCTGAGATGTAACCTAGTAAATGTCAGCCAGATATGTTCAGTCCAGACCTGAAAATATTTTGGCATAAATTGATGGTTATCTTTCATCATAGGAATTTTAGGAGCATGTGGTAAATCAGGAGCTCTACATTTCTATACCTGAATATTAATTGTAGTTTGAGAAAAACTCTTCCTGTGGCTCCTTTCATTAAGAATCTCACATAGCAGCCACTAAAATACATTAGGCCTAGGAGCAATCTTTAAAATTAGTGTTGAATCTTGTAGTTATTCTATAAAATTTTGAAGTTTTACCAATCATCTCACTGTAGAGGAGATACCAACCATTGTAGGCCAGGTACACTAAAAGTGGACCATTCTCAATAAACCCAGAATGCATTTTTTAAAAATGTTTTTGGCATAGCCAGTGAGACTGAAAATCAAAACTTACTAAGTCTATATATTATAAATACAGTTGGGCATTGCTATAGAGGCTGTTTTACTACTTGAAGCTCCTTTTTATAACTAGTCTAGCTTATATTTAATATTATAAAATATATTTTGGATATACTTACATACCAATTATGATGACATTATATACTAGAACTATTTTTTTCATGAAGTATATTGGTATAGTTTAGGTATACAATACAGTTACATTCATCATTGGGATCTTGTACCTTTACAGGATGTATCTTGATTCTTATTTTTTCCCCATTCCCTTGCCCTCCATTCACCCCCTCCAGCCTTCCATATTTACCAAGACTTCATTTCCATTTTTTTCCTTATCTCATATTTTTTCTTTCCCTTCTTTTCTTTCCTCTACCCCTCCCACTTCCACTACACCTTTAGACCTTTTCTTCCTATTTCACAATATCGATTATACATTTTGATCCTTATTTACACTTTTACTTTTTCAAACCAGAGAAACTATTCTATAGTTACACAAGTGGCCTATTTATTTCACTTAAGAATATGGCCTTAATGTGCATCCACTTAGCTGTAAGTGTCTATAGTTTTTCATTCTTTATGGCTGAGTAGTACTCCATTTTATACAAAAACCACTTCTTTATCAATCTCCAGTTGATGGACATTTGGGCTGTTTCTAATTTTTAGCTATTACACACTGTGCCACTATAAACATGGGTGGGCATATATCACTGTGGGATGATTCTTTTCTTTTGAGAAGATACCCAGCAGGGGAATAGCTGGGTCAAATGGGACTTCTAATCTTAGTTGTTTGAGTTATCTCCACATTGATTTCCACAGTGGTTGCAACAGTTTGCACTCCCACCAAAAATGAAGAAGGGTTTCTTTATCCCCACAATCCTGCCAGCTTTTGTTATTGGTTGATTTCTTCATAGAAGCCATTCTTACTGGGGTGAGGTGGAATCTCAGCATTATTTTCATCTGCATCTTTCAAAGGACCAGTGATGTTGAACATTTTTTCATATATTTGTTTGCTGCTTTTACTTCTTTGTCTGAGAAATGTCTGTTCATTTCAGATGTCCATTTTTGAATTGAGTCTTTGAATTTGGGGGGTCTGATTTTTTTCAATTCTTTATGTATTATAGATAGTAGACCATTGTCTGAGGAACAGCTGGTAAAAAAAATTTTCCCACACTGTAGGTTGTCTCTTAGATCTGTTTGTGGTTTCTCTTGCAGTGCAGAAGCTTTTTAATAAGATGAGATCCCAATTGTTGATTCTTTGTGCTAATTCCCATGCTACTGAGAATTTGTTCATAAATTTTTTTCTATGCCAATTTTTTAAGAGTTCTACCTAACTTATCTTCCAGAAAGTTTAGTGTTTCTGTTTTAATATTTGGATCTTTGATCCACTTGGATTTTAGTTTAGTCCATGCTGAAAGATAGAGGTCTAGTTTTAATCTGTGGCAGGTTGAAATCCAGTTTTTCCAACACCATTTATTAAAGAGGCTATCTATCCTCCAGTGAGGCTGTCTGGCTCCTTTGTAAATGATGAGGTGGGTGAGTATGTCTGGAGTTGTTTATGCATATTCTAAGCTGTTACCTTAATCCACAGGTCTGCTTATTTGTCAGTACTATGCTATTTTTATCATAGTAGCTTTGTAGTATAGTTTCAAGTTGGGGATTGTGATACCTCCTGCTATGTCTCTGTTGCCTAGAATTACTTTTGCTATTCTAGGTCTTTTCTCATTCCAAATGAATTTTTGGATTGTTTTCTCTAGTTCTGTGAAATATAATGTTGGGATTTCAATCAGGATTGCATTGAATCTGTATAGCAGCATTGGAAGTATGGCCATTTTCACTATATTGGTTCTTCCTACCCAGGAACAAGGGTTGTCTTTCCATTTTCTTATATCCTCTTCGATCTCTTTTTTCAGAGTGTTGTCATTCTCAATGTACAGTTCTTTTGCTTCTTTTGTTAGATTGATTCCTAGATATTTCATTTTTTGGATGCTATTTTGAAAGGAATTTTTCCCCAATTACTTTCTTCAATATAGCAACCTTTCAGGTTGGGGACTTAGAAGGAGTTGGGGAGGGAGGGATAGATAGGTAGAAGGATAGGAAAACATTAGAAGTGAGGCCAGAAGACACAGGAAGATCATGCAAACTCTAGGGAACTGTTGATGACAAGAGGAAATACAGAATGAAAGAACAAAGACAAGAACAGAACAACCTATCATCAATAGGGAAGCTAGAAACTGTATTCATTTTCCTTTGAAACTAATGAGAATCAAGAGAAGGGAAAAGAGAGAAGAAAAGAAATTGAAAGAAGAAATCCAAATTAGGGCAGGAACTGAAACAAAAAGGGAGATGAAGAACAATGTGGGAGAGTGAGAGAGTAAGAGAAAGAAAAGAAAAAGAAGAAAACAATTTGAAAAAGAATAGAAAAAATAACAAATAAAAATTTAAAATAAGAGAAAAAATAATTTTGAAAATAAAAAATAAAATTGAAGGACCTCCTTTATGGTATGTCTCTAGCATCACAATAGACAACGTGGGCAGCAATGTGCAGATCTAAGTCAACTAGTCTCAGCAAGCCAGTAGCAAACCTATGAAATTCAGGCTGATTTCTGGCTGCAAGGCCCAAGTTGAGCTCCCTGACCTCCTGCAGGGTTGAACTCTGCAAGGTTCTACTGCAAGTTCCAGCTACCTTTCCCCTGAGGATAGTCCAGGTTCCGATGGGAGGTGATGATCCCTCCAAGTACGGTGGTCTGGTGTGCCTTTATTGCAGAGATTATCTTCACTTTTCCTTTTGGCTTCAATTTTCATCAAGGAGCCTGAGAGAGGCCCTCTTTCTGTTGCTCACTTCTGCTCTATCTTATGGAGCTCAGGACAATGGCCTTTATGATCCACTGTGCCTCTGGGGTGTGGATCCAGCTACAGGCACAACCAGGAGGCCAGAGGTGGGGGGCCATAGGGGCAGTGCCACAGGCTCCCACATGGCTCTGCTCCTCACTGGTGTGCCCCTGGCTGGGAGGCCTCCAAGGGGGTGATGTAGTATGGAGTGCTCCAGGTGGTCCTGCTCTAGGTGGTGTAGCACTGATGGCTCTAGGCAGCTCTGCTCCTCACCAATCCACCCCGGGCTGACCAATGGGTGACAGGGATGAAAAATAAAGACACAGAAACAGATTAAACTCTGGGAGTTCAGGGGGTTCATGTTTCACTTCAACATAGACCTGAATACTAGGACTATTAAGTTTTGTCATTATCTATGTAATTAATTTAAATTTAAATTTTAGTACAAAATAATATTTTATTTGTGTGTGTGTACACAGTGGTAACTTGGTTCACAAATGCTTTTGTTTGCAAACAATTTGGTTCAAAACAGAAGCATTTGGCAAAACTTTGTTTTTGTTTGCAAACTGCATTAGGTGACAAACTTGATCATGGCCATCTTTCCTGCATGAATATGAACATGGCCGTCTTTTCCAAAATCCAGGAAAAAATTAAGTTTATGAACCAAGGTACAACCGTACATGTATATAGTGTGTTATAAACTAAGGTAATAGTTGTTTATTTAACCAATACTAGACTGATTATGAAAAACATCTTACATATTAACATTTTAATAATCTTTAACCCTTAAAACTAAGAATCTTAAGTAACCAAAATCCTAACAAAATCAAACATATGAAATTACCTTAGTAATATATATAACCTTTGTTTCTTAATCTAGTTTTGTGTGTTAAAAGAAGCATTTAAAATCTTAAGAAAACCTTGTTACTTTTGACATACAAAACATTTAGACTCTTAATTATAGCCAGATTACTTACATATCATAACAATTTATTTAATAATATTTGTTGTGGAGAGTCACAGTAAGACTCTGGAAATAACTGAAGAAGTCACCCATTATTGGAGAAAACTGAACAAATTGATCCAGGTAGTTGATTTTTCAGTGACATAAGAAAGTTTATTCCAACAGTTCCCAAATTTGAAGGTGTCTCCACATATTTATCTTGACAATTATTTTAGATGATTCATGAGAAGAAAATTATATTGGTCAGCAAATTTAAACTTTATATTATCTTAGCAAGAAAAAATTTTAAATCTTTATACCCAGAAAACAATAGACATTGCATTTGTAAAACTAATTTTTAGATGAATATTACCTAGATTGTCTAACAGCCTGGACTAAAACATTTCACTAACTTGAAGGACAACATTACACTTATCTTAACAACCAGTTTTAATTAGCTCACTGTTAAACCATGTGAACATAAAGCATTTGTGTTCTCTTATGAGTGTCCACTTAGTTATAAACCAATTTAAATAGAATTTTCACAGGATAATGTATAATTGAAATTAAACTCACAGAAACATGCACATTAGCCTAAATCATATATAACCTTTATGTTACCACATATTGATGCTTTTATTTGAAGTCCCATGTAAGCGTCTTACCCATTAAGTCCTCAGCTTGTAATGTTTTAAGTGAGTTTAGCTATTTCTAAATCCTATACAAAATATTTTTCATGGATAGCTCAAAAAGAGCCAGAAGTTTACAAGGGCAAAAAAAAAAAAAAGGAAAAATAAAATTGAAATAAGCTTAAAAGAACTTTAATGAAGCAGCTTCAAGTATCTTTACAAATTATTAACAGGCAGACAAGGCAACATACAAAACACATAAAACAATTATATTTTATCAGATTGCACTCTGAGATGTATTTGCCATGCTGAATTATAATAATTCATACAGTTATAGATTTATAACTATAAATAAACTAGTCAGAGACTTTTTAGGGGGTGTCAATTAGCTCTCATTTTTATTATATAAGTGATAAAAATATTTCCTTTAATATTTAAGGTCAACTGAGTATCTTTCCTGTTAGTTACCATTATAGACTTATGACAAGTCCAAAGGTAGTGTCAGAATCACTCTAAATTGTTAGTATCTTTATTTTATCCCATTATAAACCCAAGTCTTCACCCCCTAACAGACAAATTGCAGCTAGCAGATGTGACAACATAATGATCACTATCTTTGATGGAACTCTGCCCCCCGCTTCTAAGTAAGGAAGCAAAATTCCCCTCTGCCCTTTGCTTTGTCAGCCTCAGCATAACAATAACTTCCTTTGTTAAAAATTCTCTCCACTTCTCTATAAGAACTCTATAGACTGTAAGTGAATGGCGTGTCTGATCACTTCAACCAGACTAGTCCTTCTCAGGCTTCTAATAAAGGCCTATCCTTGGGCCTGGAACTCCTTTTTTTCCTTTTTTCTAACAATAAGTAAAAATCGAATAGAGTAAACAAATATGTTTATGTGTTGTCTACAATGAGAAAATGAATGGTCAAATAAAACTGATGCAAAATGAAATTGTTGCTTGAAATTAAAATAGCATGTTTTTCAAAAATGTAGACATCATTAATTTTCATGCTACAAAGTTTTAAATCATTTCAATTCAAATAGGCCTAATATATATAGTATATCCTTTTATTGGTACATTTTAGGTGTGCAATATAATGACATTCATCATTGGAGATATGCACCTTTACATACTCTCTTGGGTCTTATTTTTTCCCCCTTCTCCTGCCCTCCCTTCAACCCCTCTATCCCTCACTAATTACAAAGACTTTGCTTCCTTTTTCATATTTTCTCATATTAATTCCATTTCCTTCTTTCCTTTCCCCTACTCCTCCCACTTCCCCTTCCCCTTTGCCCCTTTTCTTCCTATTTCACATTATCTATTATACCTTTTAGTCCTTATTTACACTTTCAGTTTCTCACACTAGAGAAATTATTCAGTATTTACACGTGTGTCCTATTTATTTCACTTAAGAGTATCACCTCAATGTGCATCCATTTAGCTATAAATGTCTCTAATTTCTCATTTTTGATGGTGGAGTAGTACTCCATTTTATTTAAAAAAACACATTTTCTTTATCTAGTCTCCAGTTGATAGGCATTTGGGCTGTTTCCAAGTTTTAGCTATTACAAACGGTCCTGCTATGAACATGGGTATACATATATCACTGTGGTATGATTCTTTTAATTCTTTGGGGAAGATACCCACCAGGGGAATAGCTTGGTCAAATGGGACTTCCAGTCCTAGTTCTTTGAGGTATCTCCATACTGATTTCCACAGTGGTTGCACCAGTCTACACTCCCAGCAGCAGTGGAGCACTGTTCCTCTTTCCCCACAGCCTGGCCAGCAGTTGTTATTGGTTGATTTCATGATAGCAGCCATTCTTTTTGGAGTGAGGTGGAATCTCAGCATTGTTTTCATTTGCATCACTCAAATGACCAGTGATGTTGAACATTTTTTTGTATGTGTATTGGGCATTTCTACTTCTTTGTCTGAGAAATGTCTGTTCATTTCAGATGCCCATTTTTGGATTGGGTCTTTAAATTTGGGAGTTCTGATTCTTTTAAGTTCTTTATAAATTTGAGATAGTACACTTTTGTCTGAGGGACCGCTGGTGAAGATTTTTTCCCACATTGTAGGTTGGCTCTTCACACTACTGGTGGTTTCTCTTGCTGTGCAGAAGCATTTTAGTAAGAAAAGATCCCACTTGTTGATTGTTTGTGCTAATTCAAGGGCAACTGAGGTTTTGTTCATAAAGTCTTTTCCCACACCAATGTCTTCAAGACTTCTGCCTAACCTCTGTTCCAGCCAGTTCAGCATTTCTATTTTAATATTTAGCTCTTTAATCCATTTTGATTTTAGTTTAGTGCATGATGAGAGATATAGGTCTAGTTTTAGTTTTTGGCAAGTTGAAACCCAATTTCTCCAGAACCATTTATTAAAGAGGTTATCTTTCCTCCACTGAGGCTGTTTGGCTCCTTTTTCAAAAATGAGGTGGCTGAGTGTGTCTGGAGTGGTTTCTGCACCTTCTAATCTGTTCCACTGGTCCTCAGGTCTGTTTATTTTCCAGTACCATGCTGTTTTTAATCACAGTAACTTTGTAGTATAGTTGCAAGTTGGGGGTTGTAATACCCCCTGCCATGACTCTGTTTCCTAGAATTGCTTTTGCTGTTCTAAGTCTCTTCTTGTTCCAAATGAATTTTTGGGTGGTTTTCTCAAGGTCCATGAAGTATGCTGCTGAGATTTCAATTGGGATTTCATTGAATGTACATAGCAATTTTGGAAGTATGGCCATTTTCACTATGTGGATCCTTTCTACCCAGGACCAAGGGATAGCTTGCCATTTTCTGATATCCTCTTCAATCTTTTTTCAAAGTGCTATAGTTTTCAAAGGAGAGGTCTTTGATTTCTTTTGTTAGGTTGATTCCTAGGTATTTCAGTTTCTTGGATGCTATTGTGAAAGCAATTGTTTGCCTTATTTCTGTCTCAGTGAGTCTGTTGTTAGTATAGAGGAAAGCTATTAATTTTTATGTGTTGACCTTGTATCCCACCACTTTACTGAATTTGGTTATTAAGTCTAGAAGACTTTTGATGCAGTTCTTGGGGTCTTCTATATAGAGTATAATGTCATCTGCAAATAATGACAATTTGACGTCTTCATTTCCTATTTCTTTTATTTCTTTTTCTTGTCTTATTCCTGTGGCTAATGTTTCCAAAACTATATTGAAGTGGAGAGGTGATAGTGGACATCCTTGTCTTTTTCCTGATTTTAGTGTGCAGGATTTCAGTTTTTGACCATTTAGTATGATATTGGCTCTTGGGTTTTCATAGATGGCTTTTATCAGATTGAGGTAGAGAGCATCTATTCCGATTTTTTGTAGGGTTTTTATCATAAATGCGTGTCAGATTTTGTTAAATGCTTTTTCTGCGTCTATTGAGATGATCATATGGTTTATGTCCTTGGCTCTATTGATATAGTGTATTACATTGATTTATTTGCATATGTTGAACCAACCCTGTATTCCTGGGATGAATCCCACTTGGTCAGGTTGTATGATCTTCTTGATTATCTTCTGCATTCTATTTGCCAGTATCTTAGTAAGGATTTTTGCATCTATGTTCATTATTGAGATTGGCCTATAGTTCTCTTTTTCAGTTGGGTCTTTCTCTGCTTTGAGGATCAAGGTGATGCTTGCTTCCAGGAATGAATTTGGGAGTATTGCTTCCCTTTCAATTTCATTGAAGGGTTTAAACAGTAATGGCAGTAGTTCCTCTCTAAATGTCTTGTAGAATTCAGCTGTGAAGCCATCAGGACCCAGGCTTTTCTTGATTGGTAAGTTTTTAATTACATTTTCAGTTTCATTGGTTGATGTTTGGTTGTTTAGAATTTCTATGTCTTCTTCACTCAACTTTGGTAATTCATATGTGTCTAGGAATCTGTCCATTTCTTCTGTGTTTTCCATCTCATTGACATATAGGTTCTGGAAGTAGGTATTGATGATCCTCTGGATTTCTGCTGTGTCTGTTGTAATTTCATCCTTTTCATTCCTAATTGCATAGATTTGGGCCTTTTCTTTCCTTTTTCTGATAAGATTGGCTAAGGATTTTTTAATTTTATTATTTTGAAGGACCAACTCTTGGTTTCATTAATTTTTTTGTATTGTTTTCTTTGTCTCCATTGCATTGATGTCTGCTCTGATCTATATCATTTCCTCCTTTCTATGGGCTTTGTGTTTATCCGGCTCTTCTTTTTCTAGAAGCTTGAGGTTCAGCATCAGGTTGTTTAATTGAGCTCATTCTGTTTTCCTACTATGAGTATTCACTGCTATGAATTTCCCTCATAAGACTGCTTTCATTGTGTCCCATAGATTCCAATATGCTGTATTGTCATTGTCATTTAATTGAAGGAACTGTCTGATTTCTTCTTTAATTTCCTCTGTGACCCATTGGTTATTGAGAAGTGTGTTGTTCAATTTCCATATGTTTATGATTTTTTTGAGTTTCTTTTGCTATGGGTCTCCAATTTCATTGCAGCATTGTCTGATAATATACAGGGGATGACTTCAATTCCTTTGCACTTACCTAAATATGTTCTATGAGTGAGTATGTTGTCTATTTTGGAGAACTACCCATATGCAGCTGAAAAGAATATGTATTCTGATTTTGTGGGGTGAAATACTCTGTAAACATCTGTTAAGTTCATTTGTTCAAGAGTTTGATTGAGTTCTAGTATTTTGTTGCTTGTTTTTTGTCTAGCTGATCTGTCTACTTTTGACAATGGGGTATTGAGGTCTCCCACTACTATTGTATTAGTGCTTATATGGTTTTTCATGTACATTATTATTTGTTTTGTATAGTTGGGTGCACCAGTGTTTGGTACATAGATATTTATGATTGTCATATCTTCCTCTTGGATTGTTCCCTTTACAAGGGTATAGTGTCCTTCTTTGTCTTTCTTAATCAGTGTGGGTTTGAAATCCACTTGGTCTGCAAAGAGGATAGGTACTTCTGCTTTTTGGGGGGTTTCCATTGCATAGAGTATTGTTTTCCACCTTTTAACTTTAAGTCTATGAGTTTCTTTTTGAATTAAGTGTATTTCTTATATGCAGCGTATTGTTGGATCTAGCTTCTAGACCCATTCTGCCAGTCTATTTCTTTTGAATGGAGAATTGAGACCATTAACCTTGATGGTTATAACTGACACATATTGAGTTATCATTGTGATGACTTTTTCTTTTTGTTTGATTCTCCTCCTTTGCTTTTAATTTCTTGTTGTGCCCAGTGGATTCATTCTGCTGAGCTTCCTGGGGTTGTGATCCTCATTTTCTTTTCCTAGGATTTTGTCTAAAATATTTTGGAGTGCTGGTTTGGTATTCATGAAGTTCCTAAGGTGCTCTTTGTCATGAAAGTGTCTTATTTCACCATCAATTCTGAAAGATAGTTTTGCAGGGTACATCAATCTGTGTTGGAGGTTGTTTACCTTTAGGGCTTGAAATACATCACTCCAAGCTCTTCTTGCTTTGAAGGTTTGCATTGAAAAGTCTTCTGTGATTCTAATGGGCTTTCCTTTGTATGTGATTTGTTTCTTTTCTCTGACTGCTTGTAGAAGTTTGTTCTTCTGTTGGGTTTCTGGAATCTTAACAATTATATGCCTATGTGTAGACATTTTTTGATCAAGGCTAGTTGGAGTCCTATATCCCTTGCTTATCTGTATGTCAAGTTCTTTTCTCCTACTTGGGAAGCTTTCTGCCATCACTTCTGTGAACAGATTTATTTTATGGCATGTGCATTCTCTCCTGTTTCTTCATTGACTCCAATCAGTCTTATGTTATTCTTCTTTGCATTGTCCAGCAGCTGCTGGATTGATTTCTTGTGGTCCCTTACTATTTTAAAGAAATTTTTCTTTTCCTGGTCACTAATTGCAATCTTATCTTCTATATCTGAAATTCTGTCCTCACATTGGCTCATTCTTCTGTGTAGACTTTCAATGGAGTTTTCAATCTCCTGGAAATCTGTTTGCATCTGTTTTATGGATTCCATTTGTTTCCTATGTTGGGATTCCATCATGTTCCTCAGCTCCTCTATTTTTTTACCTGTGTCCTCTCTTGATTTATTAATCATGTCTTGCATTATGGGCCCAATCTCTGCTGTTAATGTGAGAAATTATTTCTGATTTCATTTTGTCTAGATCCTCTTTCATTGCTAGTTTAGGGAGTCCAGGTGTTTGACTGTCAGTGTTCCCTCTTGTTTCCCTTTGGGGTTGCTCTAGGTGATTTGGAAGTCTGGTTCTGCAGCTTGTTTACATGCCTTCTCATTTCAATGGGAGAGTGGGGTTGCTGCTGGTGGCCAGAAGCCTCCTCCACACTGGGAGCTGTGGCACACTGACCTGGTAACCTCCTCTGGGCTGGGAGCTGTGGCACACTGACCCAGAATCCTCTTCCACACTGGGAGCCATGGCACACCTACCTGGAAGTCTCCTCTGGGCTTGGAGCTGTGGTATGCTGACCCAGAAGCCTCCTCCACGCAGGGAGCTGCCTAGGCCAAAAATATTCACAGTAGATTTGAGAACTATTTACAGGATGACATGTTAGCAATTCTTTGCCAGCACAACAAAGAATAGTGACATTCAGTTCCCAAAAAAATTAAAACAGAAGATACTCTCCTAGAGCAACAGATAATAAGTATTATTTTCCAATTTCACAGAATTGTAATAAATTTGATTGCATTCAGAGACAGTATTTTATCCTCTTTTATATCTTTCTTGGAATCTTCCATTATGCACTCTAGAAAAAGACTTTTTTTGATAGTGGTTAAATTGAATTTTATTTTATCTTTTGTAGATAAAATGGCTTAAATCAATGTATAGTTTATATCTAGATGTCCCTCAAGAGCCTCGTGCATTCATATGGAGGGATTTTGGAAGGTGGTTGGACAATAGGGGTTATAGTTGACTTGCTCTTAGGAGGGGAGTTATGGTTGCAAGAGGAAGGTTATTAGGGGGAATAGATTGGCCTGGAAAAATTTATTTTCCTTCTTAGCTCCTCTGTGGATCTCTCTCTTCTTCTGCACTTCCATGCCATGAGGAGTTCTTCTCTGCCATGCTTCTCTGTCAGGTTATTTTGCCATGGAATTCAGCTCACTAAAGACAGAAACCTCTATAAACTTTGAGCCACAATAAACTTTTTCTGCTTTAAGTTGTGGTTGTCAGGTATTTTATCCTAGCAAGGAAGGATGTAAATAAGACAGTTATATACTTTTAGGTTTTAATAGTTATATCAAATAGATATTTATTTAAAATTTGGAGAAATTGATATGTGTTAAGTCTGTTGTTTGTAGGATGGTGGCTACCTTTTCATATTCGTTGCAATTCTTTGTTTGGAAATGACTGTTACTAAAGTAACTTTAAGAATATTGTGCATAACACACTGAATATTATGATTCATTTTCAAAAATACTATATTTTCTGACTTACATTTTTTCATTGCCACTTTCTCTTGGTATAATAAAGTCCCTAAAGAAATTATAATTCAATTATTGAAATGAATGCTGCATATTTATATGCTGATATTTAAACAATCAATTTTATAGGCTCCAGTCATTCAATTCATCAATAGATTGGGCTATAGAGAGGCAGCCTGTCTATAAATCAGTCCTTTAAAGAGTTAATTAATAGGATTTGTTTATATTCAGGTATTTCTGATTCTTGCTAATACTTGATTGTGTACTTTAGTTAAAACTTAAAATATATACATATTTCAGGGATATTCTATGGCCACAAGATATATTAAATTAAAGACAAAATTTCTCAGCAGTTAAATTAATCATGAGATGTGATTTGCAAATGTATGGCTCAGAAACAAATATAGTTTTGACTGCTAATTACCCTTCACTAATGCTAAGTAGTTAGTATTTGTGATAACTCTGAAGCCAGGAATAACAAGATCCTGTTATTTTTTTCTCCTGTATCTTAATTTTCAGAGCTCTTAAAAGTATCTCCTGGGAATTTACTGCCCACTCTCATTATGAACTTTTAGTCTTTATAGTATGCAAAATTTACTACCCCTACTAAAAAGTTTTAAAATATTCTTTAGGACCCTTATAGCCCGTATATTTTCTTGCATACTAAACTATGTGGTATTTTTTTTGTTTTACATCCAATAACTTTATTGAACTGACATTAAGTCTATATATTTTAATGATATCCATAACATTCAATGATATAGTACATATAGTAATATCTTTTTTTTCATTTTCCCTTCTAAATAGATATTATTTCTTTGAGGTTTTTTTAGCTTCACCAAAAATTTGAGAAAAAAATAGGGTCCCACTATATCCTCTGTTCTTATACGTATACACACACACACCCTATCAACATACCACACTAAAATAATACACATGTTATAATGGATGAATCCACTTTGACAAATCATTATCACAAAATGTTGATAATTTGCATCATAGTTCCTCTGAGTTGAACATGCTATAGGATTTTAAAACTATACAACATCCAACCATCACTATAGTACTATGCAGAATAATTTTAGATCCCTAAGATTTCCTGTGCTACACCTACTCATGCCTCCCTCCCACAAAGCATTTTACTCTGCCCATAGTATTGCTTTTTCCAGAATTTCGTATAGTTGGAATCATACACTATAACTTTCTTTAGATTGAGTTTTCACTTAAGAGTATTCAGTTAAGGGGCCAGGGATTTATCTTAGTGGCTCCACTGCCTGTCTCGCAAGCACAAGGACCCAAGTTCAATCCCTGGTACCCAAAAAAAAAAAAAAAAAGAGTATTCAGTTAAGTTTCCTTCTTGTCTTTTCATGTCTGGTAGCTCATTTCATTTTAACACTAAATAGTATTCCATTGTTTATTCATTATGATGAACATTTCAGTTGTTTCCAGATTCTAGCAATTATTAATAATGATGCTATAAATATCTGAATACAAGTTTTTGTGTGGACATAACTTCTCACTCCATTTGAGTAAACGTTTAAGAGTAAGATTTCTGGAGTAAAGGGTAAGACAATATTTAGCATTGTAAAAAAATTTCCAAGTAGATAGAATAGCTTTCATTCCTTCCTGTAATGATTGAGAATTCTTAAGGCCCCCAAACACCCTCAGTGAAGGAAAGATATCCTCTATAATAAATGCTGCTAGAAAAACTGGGTTTCAACTTGCCAAAGAATAAAACTAGACCTATATCTCTCACCAATCACTAAACTAAAATTTAAATGGATGAAAGATCTAAATATCTAAAAAGAAACAATAAATCTACTAAAAGATAGGTTAGGTAGAACTCTTGAAGACATTGGCAAAAGAAAAGATTTTATGAAAAGAAAATCAGTCACACATGAACTGGCACAAAGAATCAACAAACGGGACCTCATGTTACTAAAAAGCTTCTGCGCAGTAAGAGAAACCACCAAAAGAGTCAAGAGACAACTCACAATATGAGAAAAAAATTTTAGCAGCTGTTCTCTGGGTAAAGGCCTACTATCTAGAATATATAAAAAACTTTAAAAAATTAGACCCCTCAAATATAAAGACCCAATTGAAAAATGGGGATCTGAAATGAACAAACATTTTTCAGACAAAGAAGTAGAAACAGCAAATAAACATATGAAAAAATGTTCCACATCACTGGCTATTCAAGAGATGCAAATGAAAACAACACTTAGATTCCAACTCACTCCAGAAAGCATGGCTGCTATCAAGAAATCAATCAATAAGAGATGCTGGTGGGGTTGTGGGAAAAAAGCAATTCTTCTCCACTGTTGGTGGGAGTGTAGACTGGTGCAACCACTGTGGAAATAATTGTGGTGATTCCTCCAAAAGCTAGAATTAAAGGTCTCATTTGACCTAGCTATTTCCTTGCTGAGTATTTTCCCAAAAGAATTAAAAGCATCATACCACAGTGATATATTCACACTCATGTTTATAGTGGCACAGTTTCTAATAGCTAAAACTTAGAAATAGCCCACATGCCCATCAACTTGTGACTGGATAAAGAAGATGTGTTTTTTTCTATAAAATGGAGTACTACTCAGCCATAAAGAATGAGGTACTAGAGATATTTATAGCTAAATGGATGCACATTGAGGTCATACTCTTAAGTGAAATAAATAGGCCACACATGTGTAAATAGCAAATTATTTCTCTGGTGTGAGAAACTGAAAGTGTAAATGAGAACCAAAATTTATAATAGATAATGTGAAATGGGATGAAAAGATTCAAAGGGAGAAGTGGAAGTATAGAGTGGGGAGGGGGAAAGGAAAGAAGGGAAGGAAAAAATATGAGAAAAAAAGGAAAAAACAGAAACAAAGTTTTTTAAAATAGGGTTTGGTGGAGGAGTGGAAGGGAGGAAAGTGGAATGGGAAAAAAATAAAAACCAAGTTTTGTCATGTACAGGTACAAATTCCCAATGATGAATGTGATCACAATGTATACCTAAAATGTAACAATAAACTTAGTGAATGAGGGAGGGAGGGAGGGAGGCAGAGAGAGAGAGAGAGGGAGAGAGAGAGAGAGAGAGAGAGAGAGAAAGAGAAAGAGAGTTCTTATGGCCCCACATCCTCACCAGAATTTGGTTTTGTCAGTGTTCTGGATTTTGCCTGTCTTGGTTAATTTCTCATTGCTATGACACAATACCAGATATCCACAAGTTAAATGAAGAGAGATTTATTTTGATACATATCTTGTAGAGGCTTCAGTCCATAGTCATCTAGCTGAAAAGTAGGGTGCCATGGCAGAGGGGCATGGCAGAGGAGAAGCAGCTCATGACATGATGATGGGAAGCAAAAAGAAAGATTGTCTTAGTTACTTTTCTTGTTGCTTAGAAAAATATTTGACACCCAAACTTAAAGGAGAAAAGGTTTATTTAGCTCAAAGTTTGTAGAGGTTACAGTTCATATTTGGATGGCTCTGAGGCAAGCAGCATAACAGAGGGACATCAAGGAGGAGAAACAGTTCATAGCAGGCAGAAGGCCTAAGGCAACAAGCTACAAGAGATAGGTAGTGATCCTCTTTCTGTCACTTATATATTTTCCAGGTTACCCACCCATAGGGTTGCTAGCACTCACACCAAGGGTAGGGCAGCATTAATCCTAGCATTGCACTATGAATCAATACCAGCATCACATCCTTGATCCCAGCATCACACGTATTAGATCCAGCCACCTCTGAAAAGCTCCACCTAGAACTGCATGAGTGCTTGTGGGGACATGTAGATACAAGCCATAATTAGGATCAGGAGAGGAGAGATGGAGATATGCCCTTCCAGGTTACACCCCCAGTGACCTATTTCCTCCAGTGAGCTTCACCTTCCAAAAACAATTTGAATTATAATCTTATCAGTGTACTAATATACCTATGATTATCACATTCTCATGATTCAATCATATTTCAAAAGCCCCACATATGAGCATATGAGGCTTTGGAGGTACATCTAGATATAAACAATTACATTTCACCCCTGGCCCTCAAAAGACTCATGGGAATCTCTTTATGCAAAATCCATTTAGCTCATCTCTAAGAGTTGCTAAAGTTATCACAATTTCAGCATTGCTGAAAAGTATAAATCCAAAGGCTCTGCTGAGATGTAAGGCAAACTTATCTGTATGCCCCTGTAAAAGTGAAAAGAGAATTAAAACACTGCCAAAATACAAAGTTACAGGATACACATTTTCATTAAAAAAGATAGAAATGTGGGTAAAAAAAGAATGAGACCAAAGCAAGACCTAAATGTAGCAAGGAAAATATTACATCCTGTAGTTCAATGTCCAGCACTCTGAGCAATCTGTGATAAAATGTAATCTCTAAAAGGCTTTGGTGCTTCTAGCACTATGGCCCTGCTGATGATTATAGCTCTCATGGGCTTTTTCTTGGCCTAGCTATGTTCAGTTCTTGCAGCTTTCCTCAGATGTGCCACATTTTTGGCTTTTTCAATATCCTGGGGTCTTCACTGCACTTTCAACTTCTACAGCTTTACACACTTCTATTTCAGGGGCACACTGCCTGGCCTCCCATGCCTTCCTCTAAAATCTGGATGAAAATAGTCCTAACTCCACAAGTATTTCATTCTGCATGCCCATAAAACCAGGACCACATGAATGACACCACAGTCTGATGTTAGATGGAGCAGTAGTCAGGCTCCTTTCTTTCTTGGCTGTAGGGGTCAACTGCCTGGATTGCTGATGAACTGATGAACTGAATCTGAAGGAATAAATTTCTTAGGTGGCCTCCACTCTAGAGCATAGTTCTCTCGGCCTTGCTTCACAAAGCAAAATACTTCACTTTTTTATTTTGAACCTACAAAGGATGGAACATTGTTTCATCATACTCCCACAAGTCATTTTTCTTATTGTTTTGTCTCAAATTTCTTGGCATCTTTTTACTACTGATCTTTACAGAAACCAAGTTCTCTTCTGCTCCATTTGTGCACAACTCAAAACATTTTAAATCATTCAGCTAGGCTGCTTGCTCTGGATTCACAATGTAGAGCTGGCTAAGACCCCAATCATACCCAAATCAAAAAGATAATTGGCTACCTCAAAATTTTCTTTCCAGAAACACTAAATTTGCTGGAAGATAAGTTAGCTAGAACTCTTGAAGATATTGGTATAGGAAAAGACTTTATGAACAAAACCTCAGTGGCACAGGAACTTGCACAAAGAATGAACAACTGGGATCTTATCTTATTAAAAAGCTTCTGCTCTGCAAGAGAAATCACCAACAGAGCTCAGAGACAACTTACAATGTGGGAAAAAATGTTCAGCAACTGCACCTTAGACAAAGGACTACTATCTAGAATATATAAAGAACTGAAAAAAATCAGACCCCCCAAATTCAAAGACCCAATTCAAAAATGGGCATCTGAAATGAACAGACATTTCTCAGAACAAGAAGTAAAAGCAGCAAATAAATATATGAAAAAATGTTCAACATCACTGGTCATTCAAGAGATGCAGATCAAAACAGCACTGAGATACCACCTCACCCCAAAAAAGAATGGCTGCTGTTAAGAAATCATCTAATAACAAATGCTAGAGGGAGTGTGGGGAGAAAGGAACCCTTCTCCATTTTTGGTGGGAGTGCAGACTGGTGCAACCACTGTGGAAATCAGTATGGAGATACCTCAAAGAACTAGGCTTAAAGGTCCCATTCGACCCAGCTATTCCCCTCCTGTGTATCTACACAAATGAATTAAAAGAATCTTACCACAGCGATATAGGTGCACCCATGTTCATAGCGGCACAGTTTGTAATAGCTGAAACTTGGAAACAGCCCAAGTGCCCATCAATTGGAAACTGGATAAAGAAGATGTGGGTTTTTTTATAAAATGGAGTATTACTCAGCCATAAAGAACAAGAAACTAGAGACATTTATAGCTAAATGGATGCATATTGAGGTGATACTCTTAAGTGAAATAAAAAGGACACATGTGTAAATACCAAATAGTTTCTCTAGTGTGAGAAACTGAAAGAGTAATTAAGGATACACACAGATGAAATGGCCTAATAATGTATTTGTGTTTCCATAGAGTGTCATATGACTGTATCAAAATTTAAATTAGGGAGAAGTTTGGCTCTTGTGGAGTCTGCTAACTAACTGGAGTTTTGTTTCAATCATTATTTGTTCAATGTTGGTTTTGGGGATCTTTCTGAAACAAATCACATCCTCTGGTGTCTTGTTGGTGCTTGAGATGCTTTTTTAAGTTATATGGAAAAATGTTTAAGTGCTTTTTAGTTTCTTTTTTATTGAGTTCTACTGTATTTGAATATTATTGTAGTTTTTTTTCCCCTTGCATTGTTCTTCTTTGAATGGTTTTAAGTTTTTGTATGTTTGTGTGTTTGATAATAAAGTTATTTTTAAATTTTTTTTTAAATTTTTCTGTCCAGATTAATTAGTCTGCTGCCTTTCATCTCTGTTTCCCACAAAGTTTCTGGATAAGAGCAAAATGCAGACAAATTTTCTGCCAGAGCATAACACACAGGGCCTGGACTCCAAATGGCAATGGAGTCCTTTTTCCCAACTGAAAAGGCTTGAGCCTGGTCTTTTCTGGTTGCATTACTGTCAACATTCTGGTCTTGTAATCTCTGACCAGAATCTTCCATCAGGCTTGGCTCACAGCATTCTAGAGCTGTTTATACAGCTGACATCTCCAAAGCTTTCCAAATTCCTCTTGCAATCAGGATCCAGAGTCTTCTGAACCATATTGTCAGGTAGTATCCGAACAATGACCCCATTTATCTGGTACCAAAATCTGTGTTGGTTGCTTTCTCATTACTGACACAGTATCAACATCCTCAATTTAAAGGAGAGGAGCTTTATTTTGGCATACTGTAGAGGTTTTGGTCTTTAGTTGGCTAGCTCCAAGGTAGGCTGGCATGGCAGATGGGCAAGGCAGATGAGAAAAAGCTCATGTCATGCTGACAGAAGCAGAGAGAGGGATAAAGAGAGAAGGGAGGGAAATATGCCTTTCTAGGCCATCCTCCCAGTGACCAGACTCCACAATGCTTCACCTCCCAGATCACATTTAGCTACAAATTCATCAATGGACTAATCCACTGTTGAATGTCATGCCCCCATGATCTGATCATTTCTCAAAAGCTCTACCTATCAGCATGTAAGGCTTTGGAGACATATGTTCATATAAAGCATAACACAGTCTATTGTACTAAGTAAGTAGTGATAACTCACCGTTTTGGGTTTTTTTTTTTTTGAGACAGGGTCTCACTATGTAGTTCAGGCTGGCTTAGAACTCACAGTGATCCTCCTGCCTCTGCTTCCTGAGTGCTGGGATTACAGGAGTGCACCACCATGTCTGGCCTTCACTCTTATTTTAATTTGCCCTTTTCTAATGGTATGTGATGTGAACCATTTTGTCATGTGGGTTTATTTTGCCATTTATATGTCTTCTTTGGTGTCTCTTTCTAAAACTGATCATTGCATTCATCACTTTTGTGCTAAAGAAAAATTTATATTATAATTTTACATACACTACTCTATGGTTGTTGCTAATTTCTGACTCCTAATTGTAAAATTAGTTTTTTAATTCTGTAGAATCATGCATCATTTAGTTGGGAACAACCAGTTTGTTGGAAATAGTGCTTATATCTTTCTAATATATAGAAAAGCTCCTTATATATTACACTTTATAGTTTCTTCACATTTGAGGATTTTAAAAAGTTGTCATAGACCATCATAAGTGACTCCAACTTTTTAGAATATTAATTCTATACTGACCTTGATATTTAGGATATATAGGAGTTCAATTCTGCATCTGAGTGTAAGCATAAATTGAAAGCCTTGATTCCCTGGAATAATTACACTGGATACCTCCTGCATAATCTTTTCATCAACAGTAGGGTCCTAAGCTTCAATTTTTTTGTACCAGTGATCAAACTGAGGACCTTGTTCTTGCAAAGCAGGTGCTGCACCACTGAGCTAAATCCCCAGCCCACCTAAGCTTCAATTTTATTTAAATATTTTAATATACTTATTGCTACCTTCTGCATTTCTGACCAATCTCATTTTTGGGGGGAAGAATAAAGGAAATGCCTTGACTATGTTATCAAGATTGCTCTGAGAAATCATGAAAAGTTTTTTCAGGAAATGTTTGTTGACATAATTCTTTTTAGATATGTAAAAAGAAAAATGCAGGTACTAACAAGTTTGTGTTATGAGTAAAAAATCACTCTGGCAATTCTTGTAATGTATAACACTAGAAAAAGAATATTAGTATCAGCTGCTAAATTTGACATCTCTCTTGGTGATTCTATATCACTTCAAAGCATGATGTCTGCTCATCATTTTATCCTATGTCTACTCTCTGATGGAGGCTTATCTTCAAGAAGTAAGTATTTTTCAAATGTCAGTGACCAAAATTTTCAGTGAGAAATTGATTTTATATTTCAAACCACATACAGACATATATACAAAGCAGAAAAAACATTTCCAGGCAATACTTGTGCTTACTATGAACAGTGCACTCTGATGTTTTCTAATGTATTCAATTTCATTTTTTTTGGAAAAGGGTGACTATAATAAACTCAGTAGACTTCATTACTCACCAATACCTTGATGAAAACTTCTATGTGCAAAAGTAATCATCTGAGGGATACTAGGAATGTAGGTCAATGGTAAGAGTGCTTGTCTAGCATGAAGGAGGTCCTGAGTTAATCTCTAGCACTGCAAAAACAAAACCAAACAAACAAAAGTCACCCATTGCACTTAGAAGAATGTATGCTATTTGAACTCTCCTCAAAGATCTCCAGCTCTGGGTGGACCTAACAAGGTGTTTTTTTTTTAAATGAGAGTGTGTTTCTGATTGTCCTGGAACTGCTATTTGAAGAGCTGTTACAGTAAATAATTGTCGTAAGGTCACACTCTATGTTATTTTTAGTAAATATTTTATTTTGTAATAATTATATATTCCTAGAGGTGCAAAAAATAAGACAAAAATTCCATATACACTTACCTGGGTTCCATCAAAGGTAACATTTCATAAAAACTATAGTACAATGCTACAACCAGCAGATGGGAAAAAAAATCAATCAAGATACAGGACACCTACATCAAAATAAGGGTCTCTCATGACATATTTTTCCAGCCACACCAACCTCCACACTCTTCATCCCTAACATCTCGCAAGAAAGATGTCCATCATATTTTTTTTAATATTGGAAAACATTATATAAATGAAACTATGAAACACATAAATATCCAGAGTTGGCTTTTTTCTCTCAGCATAGTTCCTTAGAGATGCAGACAAAATATTGCGAATGTCAATTTTTTGTTGATTTGTATTGCTGAGTAGTATTCCACAATATGGGTGTTTCAAAGTTTGCTTATCTAGTCACACATTGAAAAAATTTGTAATATTCCAAGTCATTTGAGTTTATGCATAATTTTGCTAAGAATATTTTTCTACAGATTTTTGTGTGAGCAGAAATTCTTATTTCTCTACTATAAATGTCCAGAAGTACAATTACTAAGTCACGTACTATACTTCTGTTCTTACAGTATTTTAAGAAACTGAAAAAATATTTTATAAATTATCTTTATCATTTTAAAGTTCACCAGCAATTTGCAAGTGACCCAGTTTCTCTGCACCTTCAGCAACATTTGGTATTGTTTCCATTTTTTTCCCCTAATGTAGTAGACTGTATTTCTTAGAATGGTTTCAAGTTTTCCAAACTTTTGACAAAATAGTGCAGAGTTACAATATGGTACACATCCACTTTCATTTTATTAACATTTTACATTAGTATAGCTTATCTGTCACAAGTAATGAACTAATATTTTTTGTGTATGTACTGTTCCTTGATTTCATCTAAGTTAGCATGTGGACTTTAGTTATCATATCTCCTTAGACCAATTTTAGGTGTGACAATATCTTAAAATTTCTGTTTTTAATAATCTTTTGAAGCATGTTAGTCAGGTATTTTTTACAAAGTCCCTCAACTGGGACGCTATCAGATGATTTCCCATAAATAGGGTTGAGTTATGGGTTTTTTGGAAGAAGATCACAGAGATAAAGTACCATTTCATTACATCATATCACAGATACACATGATCAACATGACATCATTGTTGATGTGGCTTTGTTGGTTCAATCAATGTTTGGCAGATTTCTCTACTGTAAAAACACTCTTTCTCCTTTTTAATACAATGCCCTTTAGAAGTAAATTACTATATACATCATATATTATGGGTACTTTTTAATTTTGAAATTGCTATGTATCATTATAAATTACTATGTAGATCCTATATTATGGGTACGTTTTTATTTTGACCATTCTGATAGATATGCTCTGATATCTGATTGTTTTAATTTGCATTTTTAATGATTAATGACATTAAACATATTTAATGTGCTCATTTGTCATAAGTATATTTGTTAGGCTAAATACTAATTTTTAATTATGTCAATGTTATAAATTATTCTGGATATGATTTTGTTTTTACTTTAATTCTAGGAACTCTTTGACTATATTTCTATCCTTAGGATATTATAACATACTTGCTTTTTGAAAAATTCATAGTTTTATGTTTTTAATTTATTTTATTAGCATATGTTGGCTGTGCATAGTGATTACATATATCATGGGGAGTTGGTACATATACATAACAGATCTTAATTCCTTTTTATCCTCCTTCCCCTGCCTGTATTCTCCCCTCCCCCCCACATATGGTCTCATTTCCTTTTGCAACAGATTGCTTCCTGTTTAAATTTGTGGGCACTTAGAGTTAATTTTTCTATAGCAATGTCCAATTTATACCATTTTGGTGAAAAGTTAATTTTTTTTCCACTAAACTAATTTTACATCATTTTAAAGTAAGAGTCTGGGAGTATTTGTGTGTGTTTACTTTCATATTCCCTGTTTTGTTTTATTGATCCATGAGTATACTCTTCTGTCATATTACATTATCTTCATTATTGTGACAATATTATAGAATTTAAAATCGAGTAGAGTGTTCCTGATCACATTTTCTTCTCTGTCAATGTAATTTTAGAATTACTGCCTTTGGGCTTCCATACAATAGTTATAATAAACATGTCTACAATAATAAAAATATATTATTAGGTTTTGATAAGACATGTAAATGTATGCATTAGTATGGGGACAATTGATACCTGTATAATATTTTGCCTTCTGCCACATGATCATGGTATGGCTTCTCATTTATTTGGACCTTATTAGATATTTTTCACCAAGTTATTTTTACAAATAGAGAATATATATATGAAATATAAATATATATAAACATATATATCTTAAAGTGTAGATCTAATTAAATTTTATTTGTAGGGATTTTTAAATTTATATTAATTTTGAAATATTAGTCCATAATTTTCTTTTTTGTACTTTCTTTGTCTGGTTTGATATTAGCATAATACTAGCCTCACAGAATATACTGGTAAATGTATTATTTTCCAGAAGAGAGGGTGTATAATGAGTGATGGTTATTTTTATGATATTTGGTAGAATTCTTTGGTGAAATTATCTGGGCTGCAAATATCTTTTTTGACAACTTTTAATTATAAATTCAATTTTATTGATTGGTGTAGCAAGGAGCAATAATAAGCTACTTGGGTGCACCACTCAGTTAGATTGAGGCTCAATCCACGATGAAAATCACACCCCAACACACAAAAGTTAGAGTAAAGATAGCTTTATTATAAGGTTAGGCAATAAAAATAGTAAAAAGGAAGTATGACATATAGAAGTAATACATCAACAGCTGAGGTAACAACTCGGCTTAACATCCAAGGACAACTGATTGAGTCCCAAGAGGGCAGTTGGTTGGGGTCCTGCTGGGCAAAGAAGTCCTGCATTCAGTTCTAAGACATCATCAGTTGGGGTAGCAACTCAGCTCAATACCCGAGGACTTCCTGGGAAATCCCAAGACAGCAGTTGGTCGAGGTCCTGCTGGGCAGAATTACATCACCAGTTGGGTAGGAACTTGGCTCAACACCCGAAGACAACTGGGGAAATTCCAAGACAGTGGCTGGTCAGGGTCCCACTGAGCAGAATTCCTGTATGTAGTTCCAAGAGTCTCCCCAAAGTCCATTTTTTTCCTGCCAATAAGGCCTATGTGTCTTAGAAGGAGTCTGCTCTGGGTGGAATATGGCTAGGAGCCAGAGCAGAGTCCTTGTAACAAATAATTCAGATTAAGATGTTTATTCCCTTAAGGACAGACTCTCAGAGGGTAGCTAGTCCTCCTAGAGCCTAGCACATACAGAGGTTACACTTTGGTCATATGAATCTGACTTAACTCTTTAAAATCCTGTTCCCTTCAATTGATTATAATTCAGTTTTTGTATTTGATCTCAGGGGAGTTTGGTAATTTGTAAAGTTCAAGGAATTTAGTCATTAAATTCATGAAAATAATATTGTTTGTAGTATTCTCTTACTACTGTCATGTTGACTACAGGATTGTGACATCCCCTATTTCAATCCAGATACCAGTGACTTATGTCACCTCTGTTTTTATCTTAAATTTGTGATTTTTTAAGGACCAGTTTTTTATTCCATTGATTTTTTTCTATTGTTTTTCTGTGTGCAATTTCATTTCTGCTCCTGTTTTCATCATTTCATCATTCTGTTTGTCTTGGGCTTTTTCTAGCTTCTTTCTTTCTTTCTTTCTTTCTTTCTTTCTTTCTTTCTTTCTTTCTTTCTTTCGACAGGGTCTCTCTATGAAGGCCAGGCTAGCCTTGAACTCACTATGTAACCTAGGCTGGTCTTGAAATCATGATAATACTCCTGCCTCAGCCTCCCCAATGCTAGGATTACAGGTGTGTGCCCCCTCTTCCTCTTCCTAAGTTGAATGCTCCTCAACAAGCGCCTTCTATTGCTCACTTGAGCTCAGCAAGTTTTTCCATCATCAGCTCCTCCTTATGGTCCTCAACAATCTCCTCTTTGTCTGCATCATCAAAGTCCAGACTCATACTCTTGCCCATGGACACAATACCCCACTAACTGTGCATCAGACCCTTCAAAGTCACATACAGTGACACATTCTGGCCACAGTATTCTCCAGGCTGAGTTTAAGGTCTAGGACAGGACATCTTCCCAAGCTTTGTCAGTGAGGTTGATGAAGTAGAGGACATTAAAATATTTCTTCCAGAATTCTTTCAGAGTCAAGGATGTCTTTCAGTGACATTAAAAGACCTGGTGAAGTGCCCCTTTATGTACAGCTTCTTGAAGTTGCAAATTGCTTGCTGGTCCATGAGTTGGAGAAGAGGTGTCATGTTGAGGGGGTGTAGAAACATGACCTTTATGAAGTCATACTCAGTATCCATATTATCCACTAAGGCTGGAGGATGCGTTGAGGGAGTGTCAATGAGAAGGTATCTTTCAGGCAATTGGTTGTCAGAAAGATATTTCTTAACAGTGAGTGTGAGTGTCTCATGCAGCCATTCCATGAATAATTGTCTTGTAATTCAAGCTTTCACATTGGCCCTCCACGTGACAGACAGCCTGACCTTGGTCACATTCCAGCCTCAAATGCATGAGGGATCTTGGAATGATACAGCAGTATGGCTTAATCTTCATATCGATGGTTGCATTCTCACAGACCAAAAGAGTTAATCTGTCCTTCCTTGGCTTGTGTCCCAACAACGCCTTTTCCAGTTGTGTGTTCAGCATCTTCTTCCAAAAGAGATGTGTTGAATTGCAGTTGGACATTTTGTTGAGAAACATAGCCTTCTGTCTTAATAAAATCTGCAAATTCTTTCTTGTAGTCTTCTGCAGCAGCCTTGTCAGAACTAAAAGCCTCAGCATGTATTATCACACTGTGGATGCCACTTCTCTTGCAGAATTTATCAAACTACCCTCTACTAGTTTTAAATTCATCATTCATTGCACTTGTAGAGGAGTTTTCTTGCAGTAAATCACTGCAATTTCCTGGCTGTTTCACAGATCATAGCTTCACTAATGCTATCACCTGCCAGTTGTTTCTCATTCAACCACACTAACAAAAGTTTCTCCATCTATTTCAGCATTTGTGTCCTCTGATTGGTTAACAACATTACTCCTTTTGCCACATCAGTTACTTTGATGGCATCTTCATACTTCAAAATATTCAAGGTTGTTGACTTGTCTATCCTATACTCTGAGGCCAGATCAGGCACATGAATACCATGCTCATGCTGTTTTACAATTCAAAGATTTAAAAAAAAAAACCTTCTTACAATTCTTGCTTTGCACTTTCTAATTACCTTTATTATTACTCTGCACATTTTTGTCACCTTCATCACCAATCTGCATATTCTGGTTACTTTCCTTTCTGCTCTGAACCTTCTTGTCATCTTCATTATCACTCTGCAATTTCCTTTTACCGCTATGCTTGCTCTGCATTTTCTTTGGAGCCATGCTAGATTGAATAATACTGTACCATACTGTATATTCTAAAAAGTACACAAAAAAAATCCTCACAGAAATTGTGCTCAGGTCTTTCTGCAAGCATGATGTCAACTACAGAAGCTAGGACCGTGTATCAAAGTGGGAAAGATGGCTGCCTTTATGTTCTTATTGATAAGATGGTCACAGTCATGTTTGTCACCCAATTCAGAGGTGTTGAACAGAAGCAAAATTGTGCCAAACACTTCTTTTGTGAACTGAATAATGAACATAAGCATTACTGACCCAGATATTACTGAATTTTTTATGCATTGCTATTGAATGATCCAAAGGTTTAGGTCAATGTTGCCATGATCTGGAAGAGTTATTCCTTTTCTTGACTCCTTTTCTCTCTCTGCTTCATGGGTACCATTGAGTGAGCAGCTTTCCTCCTCCATCCCCGTCTGATATTCCATTTCTGTCTGGAAGCTAAACAATCATGGACTGAATCCTCTGAAAAAAAATAAGCCAAAATAAATCTTAATTCTTTTAAATTGTAATTGTCAGGTATTTTGTCCCAGTGACAGGGAAACGACTAATATACTAGCCATAGTTTTGAATGTGTGTGTTTCTTTTTTCAAGTCTATCAAGATTTGCCTCATGCATTATGGGGCTTCATTGTTTGCCAAATATGTATTTCCAATTGTTATTTCTTCCTGATAAAATTGAACCTCAATTCATGAATGTTTTCATGAACAATTTGGGTCACAAACTGAAGCATTTGGCAAAATTTTGTTTTTGTTTGCAAACTCTGCATTGAATGACAAACATGACCATAGCCATCTTTCTCACACAAACACAAACTTGGCCATCTTTTCAAAAATCATGCAGCAAATTAAGTTTGTGAACTGAGGTATTACTATATATTGATTCTTTTATCATTATGTAATGTCCCTCTTATTTTCTAATAGTTTTCTTTGTTGTATAGTCTACTGTCCACTCTATCTAATACTAATATACACATTCCTCCTTTATTTTTATATGTCAATTAATACAGTTCCACTTTCATTTTTATTTCAACTTACCTATGTTATTTAGTTTGAAGTGATATGTTTATAAGCAAGAAGAGTGGCCTAAGCAAAGCAGATGCTTTTAAATTATTGCATCTAACTTTCTTCAGATATGATCAGAGAAAATATTATTAGAGAATTTGAGAAAGGGTTCAAAATGATATTTTTCTTAATTCACTGATTCCCAAGGTTGGCAACTAGGGTTCAATCACACTGGAAATATTTTGTTTCTTTTTCAAAATTAATTTAATTGGTACATACAATATAATGACATTCATCATTGGGAATTTGCACTTTTATGTAATCTATCTTGATTCTTAATTTTTTTCCCATTCTCCTGCCCTCCCTTCAACACCTCCACCTTTCCCTATTTAAAAAGATTTTGTTTCCATTTTTTTTCATTTTCTCATATTAATTTCATTCCCTTCTTTCCTTTCCCTTATCCCTCCAACATTCCTTTCCCCTTTGCCCCTTTTCTTCCTATTTCACATTATCTATTATACCATTTAGTCCTTATTTACATTTGTAGTTTAACACACCAGGGAAACTATTCACTATTTACATGCGTGTTCTATTTGTTTCATTCAAGAGTGTAGCCTCAATGTGCATCCATTTAGCGATAATTGCCTCTAATTTCTCATTCGTTATGGCTGAGTAGTACTCCATTTTATTAAAAAAAATTTTTCTTTATCCAGTCACCAGTTGATGGGCAATTGGGCTGTTTCCAAGTTTCAGCTATTACAAACTGTGCTGCTATGAACATGAGTGCACATATATTGCTGTGGTATTATTTTAAAAATTATTTTGGGGAAGATATCCAGCAGCAGAATATCCAGGTCAAATGGGACTTCCAATCCTAGTTCTTGGAGGTATCTCCACACTGATTTACACAGTGGTTGCACCAGTCTACATTCCCACCAGCCATGGAGCAGGGTTCTTCTTTCTCCACAGCCCCATCAGCATTTGTTATTGGTTGATTTTATGATAGCAGCCATTCTTTCTGGAGTGAAGTGGAATCTCAGCATTGTTTTCATCTGCATCTATCAAATGACCAGTGATGTTGAACAATTTTTGCTATGTTTACTTGCTATTTGTACTTCTTTTACTGAGAAATGTCTGTTCATTTCAGATGCTCATTTTTGGACTGGATCTTTAAATTTAGGAGGTATGACATTTTTAAGTTCTTTTATTCTAGATAGCAGTCCTTTGTCTGAGGAACAGCTGGTGAAAAATTTTTCCCACATTGTGGGTTGTCTCTTCACACTGTTGGTGGTTTCTCTTGCTGTGCAGAAGCTTTTTAATAAGAACAGGTCCCACATGTTGAGTCTTTGTGCTAGTTCATGTGCAAGTGAGGTTTTGTTCATGAAATGTTTTTCTACGCAATGTATTCAAGAGTATTACCTATCCTCTCTCCCACCCAGTTTAGTGTTTGTTTTAATATATAAATCTATCATCCATTTCGATGTTAATTTAGTGTATGGTGAGAGATATAGTCCAATTTTTAATCTTTGGCAAGTTGAAACCCAGTTTTTTCAGCACCAGTTATTAAAGAGGTTATCTTTCCTGCAGTGAGGATATTTTGATCCTTTGTCGAAGAGGAGGAGGCTGGGTGTGTCTGGAGTTGTTTCTGCATCCTCTAATCACTTCCACTGGTCCTCAGGTCTGTTTCTTTGCCAGCAGCATGCTGTTTGTATCACAGTAGTTTTGTAGGATAGTTTCAAGTTGGGGATTGTGATGCCCACTACTTTGTCCTTGTTGCCTAGAATTGCTTTTGCTATTCTAGGTCTCTTCTTGTAGCAAATGAATTTTTGGATTGTTTTCTCAAGGTCAATGAAGTATGCTGCTGGAATTTCAATTGGGAGTGCATTGAATCTATATAGCAGTTTTGGAAGTATGACAATTTTCACTATGTTGGTTCTTCCTATACAGGAGCAAGGGATGTCTTTCTATTTTCTGATATCCTCTTCAATTTCTTTTGTCAGAGTGCTATAGTTTTCAGAGTAGAGGTATTTGATTGCTTTTGTTAGGGTGATTCCTAGGTATTTCAATTTTTTGGATGCTATTGTGAAAGAAATTGTTTTTCCCATTTTTGTCAGTGAACCTATTGTTAGTGTACAGGAAAGCTATTGATTTTTATGTTTTGACCTTGTATCCTGCTACTTTACTGAATTTTGTTATTAAGTCTAGAAGACTTTTGGTGGAGTTCCTGGGGTCTTCTATATAGAGTATCATGTGGTTGGCAAATAATGACAATTTGACTTCTTCATTTCCTATCTTTATTCCTTTCTCTCGCCTAATTGCTATGGCTAATATTTCCTAAACTGTATTGAACAGGAGTGGTGAGAGTGGACATCCTTGTCTTGTTCCTGATTTTGGTGTGAAGGATTTCAGATTTCAACCATTTAGCATCATATTGGGTGTTGGTTTTTCATAGATGGCTTTTATCACATTGAGGTAGAACCTGTCTATTCCAATTTTTGTAGGGTTTTTATCATGAATTCATGTTGGATTTTGTTCAACACCTTTTCTGCATCTATTGAGATGATCATATGGTTTTTGTCCTTGGCTCTATTAACATACTATATTACATTTATTGATTAGCATATATTGAATCATCCCTGCATCCCTAGGATGAATCCCACTTGGTCAGGAGGTATGATCTTCTTGATGATCTTCTGCATTCTCTTTGCCAGTATCTTATTAAGGAATTTTGGATCTATATTCATAAGTGAGATTGGCTTATACTTTTCTTTTTTCATTTGGGTCTTTCTCTGCTTTGGGGATCATGGTGATGCTTGCTTCCAGGAATGAATTTAGGAGTATTGCTTCCCTTTCAATTTTATTGAAGAGTTTAAATAGTAGTGGCAATATTTCCTCTCTAAATGTCTTGTAGAATTCATCAGTGAAGCCATCAGGACCTGGGCTTTTCTTAGTTGGTAAGTTTTTAATTATGTTTTCAATTTTGTCAATTGATAATGGGTTGTGTAGATTTTTTAGGTCATCTTCATTCAACTTTGTTTATTCATGCATATCTAGGAGTCTGTCCATTTTTTCTGTGTTTTCCTTCTTATTGGCGTATAGGTTCTCGAAGTACATATTGGTGATCCTCTGCATTTCTGCTGGGTCTGTTGTAATTTCACCCTTTTCATTCCTAATTGAATGAGTTTGAGAAATTTCTTTCCTTTTTTCATAAGATTGGCTAAGGGTTTGTCAATTTTTTTATTCTTTCAAAGTTTTCTTCCCTTGTATGAGCTTTGGGTTTGTTCTACCCTTCTTTTTCTAGAAGCTTGAGGTTTGGCATCAGGTTGTTTAATCACTCTGTTTCCCAATATGAGTATTCTTGCTGTGAATTTCCCTGGTAAGACTCCTTTTATTGTGTCCCATACATTCCAATATGATATATTGGCATCATCATTTAATTGTAAAAACTGTCTGATTTCTTCTTTAATTTCCTCTATGACCCATTGGTTATTCATAAGTGTGTTGTTCAATTTCCAGTTGTTTATGAAATTCTTGCAGTTTCTTTTGCTATTGTTCTCCAATTTTATCACAGTATGGTCTGATAATATATATGGGATAATGTCAGTTCCTTTTCACTGACTTAAAAATACTCCATGAGCAAGTATGTGATCTATTTTGCAGAATGACCCATGTGCAGCTGAAAAGAAGGTATATTCTGATTTTGTGGGGTGGAACACTGTACACATCTGTTTAGTTCATTTGTTTGAGAATTTGATTGAATTCTAGCATTTCATTGTTTATTTTTTGTCTAGTTGATCTATCTATTTGTGACAGTGGGGTGTTGAGGTCCTCTACTAATATTGTATTAGTGTTTATTTGATTTTTACATGTCCATTAGTATTTGCTTTATATAGTTTGGAACACTAGTGTTTGTTGCATATGTATTTATGATTTTCATTTCTTCCTCTCGGATTGTTCACTTTACAAGGATGTAGTGTCCTTCTTTGTCTATCTTAATCAGTGTTGGTTTGAAATCCACTTGATCTGCAAAGAGGATAGCTAGTCCTGCTTTTTGGGGGGGTTGCTGTCACATGGAGTATTGTTTTACACCCTTTAACTTTCAGTCTATGAGTTTCTTTTTGAATTAAGTGTGTTTCTTGTATGCAGAATATTGTTGGATCTTGCTTCTTGACCCATTCTGCCAGTCTGTTTCTTTTGATTGGAGAATTGAGACTATTAACATGGATGGTTATAACTGATATGTATTGGCCTAACCTTATCATGACTGTGTTTTTGTTGGATTCTCCCCTTTGAGTATAATTTCTTGTCATGCCTGATGTATTCATTCTGCTGGGCTTCCTGGGGTTGTGATACTCATTGTCTTTTCCTAGGATATTATTTAAACATTTTTGGAGTGCTGGTTTGCTATTCATGAAATTCCTCAGGTGCTTTTTGTCATGAAAGTATCTTATTTCTCCATCAATTTTGAAAGATAGTTTTACAGGGTACATTAATCTTGGCTGGAGGCTGTTTCCCTTTAGTAGTTGAAATACATCACTTCAAGCTCTTCTTGCCTTGAAAGCTTGCATTGAGTAGTCTGCTGTGATTTTGTTGGGCTTTCCTTTGTATTTGATTTGCTTCTTTTCTCTAACTGCTTGTGGTAATTTTTTCTTCTGTTGGGTTTCTGGAATCTTAACTATTATATGCTTAGGTGCAGATATTTTTTTTGATCATCGCTAGTTGGAGTCCTATTTGCCTCACTTATATGTATGTCAAGTTCTTTTCCCCTACTTGGGAAATTTTCTGCCATTACTTCTGTGATCAGTTTTTTATGTCATCTGCACTGTCTCCTGCTTCTTCATTGACTCTGATCAGTCTTATGTTATTCTTCTTTGCATCATCTAGCAGCTGCTGGATTGATTTCTCATGGTCCTTTACTATTTCTACGAAGTATTTTTTCCTGGTCACTTATTGCAATCCTGTCTTCTATATCTGCAATTCTGTTTTCACATTGGCTCATTCTCTTGTGTAAACTTTCAGTGGAGTTTTTAATCTCCTGAAAATCTGTTTGGATCTGTTTTATGGATTGCATTTGTTTCCTATGTTGGGATTCCATCAGGTTCCTCAGCTCCTCTTTTTTTATGTGTGTCTACTCTAGATTTATTAATCATGTCTTGAACTATTGGCACAATCTCTGGTGTTATCTGAGAAATTATTTATGATTTCATTTTTTCCAGATCCCATTGCCAGTTCAGGGAGTCTACATGGTTGGGTATCAAATTGTTCCATGTCATTTCGCTTTGAGGTTGCCTTAGGTGACCCAGAAGTCTGGTTTTGAGTTTTATTTACGTGTCTTCTCATTTCATCAGATGCAGCCTGCTGTTGCTTTGTTGAAGTGTCTTTTTCCTTCCCCAGTGGTCCTCAATTCTCAGCAAGCCACCAAGTGGCCTTTTTTCCTGCTGCTCACCTGCATACCAATTCCTGGGTTCAGAATGGTTGCCTTCTGGATCCCTGAGTTGATCTATTGTCTGGGCAGGCTTCTGGTTGGGGCCTGTGCACATTTGGGTTGGTATCTAGTTGTGTCTCTGGGAAGGGCCTGCTCCTCTATGTATCTGTTTTCTGTGAGGGCCTTTGGCTGGGACCTGTGAAACCCATACCTTTGTGTCAGAGAAGGCTTCTGGCTAGGGTCTATGTGCACTTACTGATGCTATCTGGGTGAGCCTCTGGCTGTTGCTTATGTGCCTGTGAGCTCTTTTCCAGGCAGGCCCTTGGCTTGGGCCTTTTTGCCCAAGCAGTGTGGGTCAGAATGGGTCCCTGGCTCAACCTCTTTGGCTCTGGGCTGGTCTTGTCCACACCACTGCTCACTCACCATGATCTGTAGCCACTTACCAATGGTATGGAGTGGGCCTCTTGTTGATGCTTGTGTGCCTGTGCCACTCTTTCCTGGGCAGCCCTTTGGCTTGGGGCTGTGTGCCCAAGCCACTGGTGTCTGGGTGAGGCCCTGGCTGGATCTGCCTGCAGCTGTGCCACTGTCTTCCACACCACTGCTTGAGGGCAGGAAACTTTTTATAGACTATGTGAAGCGTGCCTTGTACTTGTCATAAATTTTACTCATTCAATGATTATTGTATCAAGGATGTAAACTCTCTGACACTACTGGCTTGTTCTCTCTTGAAGCAAAGCATACCCACAAAAACCAAAAGTGTTTTCTGACAAAGAAACAAAGTGTGCTCTTTATTGTCTTCAGTGAGTACCCAGGATCAGCTGAATGGGAGAAGTAGAAATGGTTTCTGTTATATCTCATAATTGCACTGTCCACATCCACACTAGCATCATCTGAAGTGTGCTCTGTTCTATCACTAATATTTAATGATAGTTTCCAGTTGTAACTCCTTGAGGAAAATAAGACAATACACTCCTATTAATAAGAAAAGCTGTAGTATTTGGTGTTGCAAATTCCTGGATATTTATTATTAAGCTTGAATATTAAATATCCCAAGAGCCATGTATTTAATGCTTGGTGGCTGGTTTGTGATACTATTGGGTGGTGGTGAAAACTTCAAAAATTTGGGCCTAGTGGAAGGAAGTTGTATCATTGGGGATGTACCCTTGAAGGAGGTATTGAGACTCCATCCACTTTTTCATCTGCCCTTTGTCTCTCAACTGTTGTAAGGTGAGCAGTTTTGCTCCACGAAGTACTCCCCACTATGATTTTGTTCCATATGAAATGTTCAAAATTAATAGACTAATTAATAATGACTATGCATTAAAACCTCTGAAATCATTAGCCTAAATACGTATTTTCTTATTTTAAGTTGTTTGTCATTGGTATTCTGTCACAACAAAAGGAAGCCAACAACTTTGTTCTTTGTCTTAAGATAAATTGTATATCAATCTTACCCTCAACATGCATTTTTGCTGTTGTCTT
The DNA here is from genome assembly GCF_053883595.1 of Heterocephalus glaber. NCBI lineage: Eukaryota > Metazoa > Chordata > Mammalia > Rodentia > Bathyergidae > Heterocephalus > Heterocephalus glaber. The sequence continues at coordinate 18,159,152 of NW_028258384.1, read as the reverse complement.
ATTTGCCAAATATAAATGACTTAGACCTTCGTCCTTTAAATATCTATGCCTTTTGTTTACTTTACCCTTGTCATTTCATCAATACTGTTTACATTTTAATATTCAACTTGAAAGAACAAGGAGAAATCTGAGATGTATCCCCATTGTCTTATGGAGCAGAAACACTAGCTCTTAGTGAAATTATATTAAATTATCACCACCAATATTATAACACTTTTCTTCACCTGCTGTTCTGCTGATAGAAGCAACTCAAAGACAACCATTATAGTCATATGTTTAGAGTTCATCTGTCTCTTACTGTTTGCTAAAAGAATTTCCTTTTGTGGGAAGAGGACCCATAAAATGTAAAATTGTAGAAAATGGAATAAAACTTCAAGTACATCACTATGAATGATGGTTAGTGTATCACTTCTGCACTTGCCAGTTTGTTCCTGGACTTATTTGTTCCACCTTTGGGGAAAAAGGCATCTCTTTATGGTATATGCAACATACTAAAGAAAAGCATCTCAATTTCTGAGACTGCCATTTGCAAACTAGTGAACCAAGAGACTTCTTTAATGATCCACAAGGCTAGGAGCTTCTAGCCAATGCAATATATGGAAAAAGAGGTGAATCATGTGCTAATGTGCTAATTAATGCAATTTATTGGCTAAAAAGTGGCTCATTTGCTCCAAGGTCATATTATGTGGGATTCAATGTGGAGAAATATGACACTCTATAAGTCCTTCAGCAGTAGTTTTAACCAAACCAGTGTAACCAGCAGTGTAACTGGCACTAAGAATTCATATCATTCTTAGTGAAGACTAATCACTGCTTTCTTCTATGTGAAAAGAATGATGTAATCAATTTACTACAAAGTGACAGGTTTGCCTCTTTGAAGGTCCAGTATTGGTCTTTGCTAGTTACAGAACAGGTATTTAACAATATTGCTATACAGACCGAGGTCCTGAGTCACGCAGAAGACGCCGAATCAGCCCGCTGCAGACAGGCAGGTCTGCCCACACGCTGCAGAGGTCCTGAGTCACGCGGAAGACACCGAATCACCCCACTGCAGACAGGCAGCCACCTGATTCCACATTACCAAGGCGCAGAGGACACCAGACCACCAGACCAAGGTACTGAGTCCCACTGCTCCCGGCCCAAAGGTAGGGGCTTCTGAGCTGTCGTCCCACTGCTCCTGGTCCAGAGGAAGGGGCTTCCTGGTCACCATCCCTCCTGCTGCTCCCAGCCCAGAGGAAAGAGCTTTTGGGCCACCTTCTGTCTCGCTGCTCCTGGCCCAGAGGAAGAGGTTTCCCAGCCACCATCCCTCCAGCTGCTCCCAGCCCACAGGAAAGGGCTTTTGGGTCACCATCCCTACCGCTGCTCCCGGCCCCTGTCCCACCTCACCCAGCTCAGAGGAGGTAATCCGTGCAGGTGCTAACAGCCCCCTGCCCCAGTCGAAATGAGAAAACACATAAATAAGTCTCAAAACCAGACTTCCAGATCACCTACAGCAACCCCAAAGGGAAATGAGATGGAACACTCTGATACTCAACCACCTGGACCCACTGAACTGGCAACAAAAGGGGATCTGGAAAAAATGAAATCAGAAATAATTTCTCAGATAACAGGAGAAATTGTGCCCTTGGTGCAAGACATGATTAATAAATCTAGAGAGGAGCTGAGGAACATGATGGAATCCCAACATAAGAAACAAATGGAATCCATAAAACAGATGCAAAAAGATTTCCAGGACATGAAAAAGTCCATTGAAAGGTCTACACAGCAGAATGAGCCAGTGTGAGGACAGAATTTCAAATATAGAAGATAAGATTGCAATTAGTGACCAGGAAAAGAAAAATTGCTTCAAAATTATAAGGGAACATGAGAAATCAATCCAGCAGCTGCTAGATGATGCAAAAAAGTATAACATAAGACTGATTGGAATCAATGAAAAGACAGGAGAGAGTGCAGATGACATAAAAAAAAGCTCTTCACAGAAGTAATGGCAGAAAACTTCCCAAGCAGGGGAAAAGAACTTGACATACAGACAAGCGAGGCATATAGGACTCCAGGTAGCCTTGACAAAAAAAAAAATCTACACATAGGCATATGATTGTTAAGATTCCAGAAACTCAACAGAAGAAAAAAGTTCTACAAGCAGTTAGAGAAAAGAAACAAATCACATACAAAGGAAAGTCCATCAGAATCACAGGAGAATTCTCCACAGAAACGCTCAAGTCAAGGAGATCCTGGCGAAAGGGAAGCAATACTCCCAAATTCATTCCTGGAAGCAAGCATCACCTTGATCCCCAAAGCAGAGAAAGACCCAACTGATAAAGAGAACTATAGGCCAATCTCACTAATGAACATAGATGCAGAAATCCTTAATAAGATACTGGCAAACAGAATGCAGAAGATCATCAAGAAGATCATACACCCTGATCAAGTGGGATTCATCCCAGGGATGCAGGGATGGTTCAATATTCGCAAATCAATTAATGTAATACACTATATCAATAGAGCCAAGGACAAAAACCATATGATTATCTCCATAGATGCAGAAAAAGCCTTTGACAAAATCCAACGTGCATTTATGATAAAAACCCTACAAAAAATTGGAATAGATGGTCTCTACCTCAAACTGATAGAAGCCATCTATGAAAAACCAACAGCCAATATCATACTAAATGGTCAAAAACTGAAATCCTTCACACTAAAATCAGGAACAAGACAAGGATGTCCACTATCACCACTCTTGTTCAATATAGTTCTGGAAACATTAGCCATGGCAATTAGACAAGAGAAAGAAATAAAAGGAATAAAGATAGGAAATGAAGAAGTCAAATTGTCATTATTTGCAGATGACAGGATACTCTATATAGAAGACCCTAAGAACTCCACCAAAAGTCTTCTAGACTTAATAACCAAATTCAGTCAAGTAGCTGGTTACAAGGTCAACATACAAATATCAATAGCTTTCCTCTACACCAATGACAGACTCACTGAGAGAGAAATAGGGCAAATAATTCCTTTCACAATAGCATCCAAAAAACTGAAATACCTAGGAATCATCCTAAAGAAAGAAATCAAAGACCTCTCCTCTGAAAACTATGGCACTCTGAAAAGACAGATTGAAGATGATATCAGAAAATGGACAGACATCCCCTGCTCCTGGGTAGGAAGGATTCATATAGTGAAAATGGCCATACTTCCAAAACTGCTCTATAGATTTAATGCAATTCCAATTGAGATCCCAGCGGCATACTTCATAGACCTCGAGAAAACAATAAAAAAATTCATTTGGAATAAGAAGAGACCCAGAATAGCAAAAGCAATTCTAGGTAACAGAGACATGGCAGGGGGTATCACAATCCCCAACATGCAACTATACTACAAAGCTACTGTGAGAAAAACAGCATGGTACTGGCAAAGAAACAGGCTTGAGTACCAGCGGAACAGATTAGAAGATGCAGAAACAACCCCAGACACACTCAGCCATCTCATCTTCAATAAAGGAGCCAAACACCCTCACTGGAGGAAAGATAGCCTCTTTAATAAATGGTGCTGGAAAAATTGGGCTTCAACTTGCCAAAGATTAAAACTAGACCTATATCTCTCACCATGCACTAAACTAAAATCAAAATGGATTAAAGATCTAAATATTAAAATAGAAACTCTGAACCAGTTGGAACAGAGGTTAGGTAGAACCCTTGAAGACATCTGTGTAGGAAAAGATTTTATGAACAAAACCTCAGTTGCCCTTGAACTAGCACAAACAATCAACAAATGGGATCTCTTCTTATTAAAAAGCTTCTGCACAGCAAGAGAAACCACCAGCAGTGTGAAGAGACAACCCACAATGTGGGAAAAAATCTTCACCTGCTCTTCCTCAGACAAAGGTCTGCTATCTCGAATCTATAAAGAACTTAAAAAGATCAGACCTCCCAAATTTAAAGACCCAATCCAAAAGTGGGCATCTGAAATGAACAGAGATTTCTCAGACAAAGAAGTAGAAATAGCAAAGAAATACATGAAAAAATGTTCAACATCACTGGTCATTTGAGAGATGCAAATGAAAACAACACTGAGATTCCACTTCACTCCAGAGAGAATGGCTTCTATCATGAAATCAACCAATAACAAATGCTGGCTGGGCTGTAGGGAAAGAGGAACCCTGCTCCACTGCTGGTGGGGGTGTAGACTGGTGCAACCACTGTGGAAATCAGTATGGAGATACCTCAAAGAACTAGGACTGGAAGTCCCATTTGACCCTGCTATTCCACTGCTGGGGATCTTCCCCAAAGAATTAAAAGAATCATACCACAGTGATATATGTGCACCCATGTTCATTGCAGCGCAGTTTGTAATAGCTAAAACTTGGAAACAGCCCAAATGCCCATCAACTGGAGACTGGATCAAGAAAATGTGGTTCTTTTATAAAATGGAGTACTACTCAGCCATAAAAAATGAGAAATTAGAGACATTTATAGCTAAGTGGATGCACATTGAGGCAATACTCTTAAGTGAAATAAATAGGACACACATGTGTAAATACCAAATAGTTTCTCTGGTGTGAGAAACTGAAAGTGTAAATAAGGACTAAATGTATAATAGGTCATGTGAAATAGGAAGAAAAGGGGCAAAGGGGAAGGAAGTGGGAGGGCTATGGGAAAGCATAGAAGGGAATGGGATTAATATGAGAAAATGGAAAACTAGGAACAAAATCTTTGTAAATAGGGAGGACTGGAGGGGTTAAAGGGTGGGCTGGGCAAGGGTGAAAAATAAGAACCAAGAGAGAATATGTAAAGGTGCAATTTTCCAATGATGAATGTTATTATATTGTATACCTAAAATGTACCAATGATTAGAATGAATAATTGAAAATGTAAAATAGGAATAAAAGGTCCAAAGGGGTAGGGCTAGTGGAAGGCACAGGGGAAAGGAAAGAAGGGAAAGGAAAAAATGATGAGAAATGGAAAAAATGGAAATAAAGTCTTTGTAAATAGGGAAGGTTGGAGGGCGTGAAGGGAGGGCTAGGAATGGGGAAAAAATAAGAACCAAGATGCATTATGTAAAGGTACAATTCCCAATGAGAAATGTAATTGTGTTGTATACCTACAATGTACCAATAAAAGAATTTAATACAAAAAAAAATATTGCTATACATATCGATGCTATGGAACCTATGTGTAATTGCTAAATTTTCAACCAAACGAAATGAGTTGTTTATGACCTCTAAAATGTCCTTATCCAGTCTGTAAAACCTGGTAATATAACTCAAATTCATAAAACCATCCTTGCAGATTTATGTTAATAAACCTGAGATGAAGTGATTATTATAGATGATGTGGATTGATCCTAAGATCAATAGCAAGTATGTTTATAAGACCACTGAATAGACGAAAGAGGAAGGGACAGTGTAAGATGCAGGCAGTAATTAGAGTTATGCAACTTAAATTTACCTATGTAGTATGAGTGTTGTCCTCTTGCTTGCTGCCTTGTCTAGAAAACTCTCTCCAACAGCAAAACACAGGTTTTGGGGGATCTGGATATGGCATTATCTGTAAGCATCAAAGACAAAATCATGTGTATGGGGCTTTAGTTCTACTTCTATTTTAGTGTTTGAACTTAAATTTGTGCATGGAAAATAAAAAATAATAGTTTACTGTATAATTTTTATAAGATAATTGACAAAATGTAAATGAATACTTTAACATTTTACCTGGCACACGGTGGCCAAATATTGGAGTTGGGAGTATAACCCTAATTTATTTGCCTCCAACAGTTGGAATATTTGCCATCATTCCACATTAATTGGAAAGGACTTGATCAGCCTAAGTCATAGTATATAGCATTATGTCTTTATAATCTCTCACTCCAGAATACAGGTTTGCAAGTTAATGTCAATTGAAATATAACAATTAAATGTTATGATGATTTCTGATGGAGAAATATATATATATAATTTCAGTTCAGGAAAACTAACAACATAATGCTTTATTTCCACTCAAAATAGGACTTATTAAATTTTCTTCATAGAGTTTTCTTACTGGAAAGGACTTTAAAGACAGTGAACTATTTAGATTATATTAAGAAATAATCTGATTAACATTGTAAGATTTAAACTTATAAATTCATGTGAGGAAATGTGTACAAAGTCTTAATTTTTATTCTTAAATTTTCTTATAATTGACATTTTATATTTTCCATTAGGTTAAAGGACTGTTTATACTGAAAGAGATTTAGAAATACTCTACATTGTGTTTATTTTATCTGTTACTTTAAGTTAGAAAGCAATTAACTAATGACCTCTTTCATGCTCTTTCCTTTCCCATACAAGTAATTCACATTAGAATTTACTACTAGATTGCAGATGACAGTTATCACCTTGGGGCTATAGTAAACCAATCAATTTTCGTCACAAGGCTGGCATTACCTACTGACATTTTAATTACATGACAGACCCTTGTAATGCTTAAAATTTTTGTCTAAAGCTGTAATGGCCTGATTCCATGTGTTTAATACAGGATTAGAAAAGATTTTCTTCATCCAGGTATTAAACTTCCACATTTTGCTGACACAAGATTCACTTTAAAGAAATATTGTTTTTCTTTCTTATTTTACATCTGGAAAAAGGAAACAAGCAAATGCTACCATTTTTGTAGGGTTTTCATTTAGTAAGGATAGAATATGCTGGAATATAAAATACATACAACTTCTACAGATATAGGTATAGGTAAGGACTTTCTGAACAGAATTCCAGTTGGACAAGAAATAACATCAAGAATCAACGTATAGGATCATGTCAAAATAAAAATCTTCTGTACAACAAAGACAACATCCAACACAATTAACAGACAATGTGAAGAAAGGGAATTATTTTTGCCAATTATTCCTTGGACAGGGGACAAATATCTAGAATTTATAAAGAATTCAAAAAATTAGACTCCTCTCAATAAAAGACCCAATCAAAACACTGGCAATTAAATGAATAGGCACTTTCCAAAAGAAGTACAAATGGCCAGTAAGTGCATAAAAAGTTTGTCATCTCTGGTGATTAGAGATATGAAAATGAAAACACCACTGAAATTCCATCCTACTCCAGTAATAATGGCTTTCATCAAGAAATCAAACAATAACAAATGCTGGCAAGGCTGTGAGGAAAAAGAAACCCTTCTATATTGTTTTTGTGAAGGTAAACAAGCACAACCATCATGGAAATCTGTATGGAAATTCCTCAAAAAACTAAAACTAGAAATTTGATTTGATCCTTCTATTTCTCTTCTAGATATATGCCTGAAAGTGTTAAAGACATCCTATGATGGTGATATATGCATATATATGTTTATAGCAGCACAATTCACTATAGATAAAATTGGAAGGAACCTATATCTCCATCAACAAATGAATGGATGAAGAGATAGTGGTATTTATACTCTATAGAGTACTACTCTGTCATAAAGATAAACTTGAGGCATTGGTAGAAAAATGAATACATCTCGAGACCATGTTAAGTAACATAAATCAGACACATAAACTTAAATATCACATGGTTTCTTTTATGTAAGAAACCCAAAATATAAACAAATAACAAAATAGGAAATAGACACAAATGTTTTTGCAAATGGGAAGGGAATCAAGAGATGAAAAGAGGGGAGAAAGAGGGACTTGGAAGTGGGTGAAAAAGGATTAATATTTGTTATGTACATGTAACAATTTCCAACAAGAAATGTAATCATTTTTATTAGAAAAATGTATTAATAAAAAAGAAAAAGAGAAAAAGAAAGTGACTAAATAGTTTCTGAGAACTAATTTGGGTTGATTTGGTCTTGCTTTGTTTTCTTAGGCCATAAAGTGATTCTTTCCAAAAATTCGCATTTTGTGATACTATTGTGAATTTGCTGCAAGCACCAAAATAGGCTTATTACAGAGCAAAGCAACAGGAAAACCAAACAAGATTAGAAAAAATTTCATTATGCAAAGAATTAGTCTAACTCTCCTGACCATCGTGAAAGCTGGAGGTAGATGATATTTACAGGTGCAAAGAACTTGTCTCACTGGAAGATATATAAATATATTTATCTCCTTTCTTTCCATGTTTCTTGGTGACAACTTTGTGACTGCCTCTATGTACAGGATGCAAATACAGACTTCTTCCTTTAACACTTTCTTTTAACTGTATGTAGTTTGGATGCTTGATTAAAATATTGGAAGGAATGCAGAAATTACAATGTCAATCTATCTCCCCACATAACAATAGATCTGTGTGACCTGAGGCAAATTGCCTAAATTCTCTGAGCTGTAATTACCTTTGTTGTGTGTAAAACAAAGAAAATGCCTGTTCCAGAGAGATTTTATTTTTTATTATTTTTTTTATACTGGAGATCGAATTCTGGACCTTGTGCTTGTGAGACAGGTGGCAGAACCACTGAGCTAAATCCCTGACCCTCAGAGAGATTTTAGGACTAAATTAGATCACAAAATTAAAAATTTAAAAATTTGGGAAATTTTATAATGAGAGTCAGAGAAGAAATTTTACTACACTGTTGCAGGGATGATGCCATCAATTGAGAATAGCATAAAATTAGGTGCTAGAAGCCCCTGTATCTCACTTTGAAATTTTCCCATAAAGGAACTTAGCCTGATTTTTTAATTGCTTACTTTAGGCAAACATTTGGTGTTTACTGTATTTGCTTAGCTTGGATGAGAAGATTTGAAACTGTAAGAAATCAGAATTGCCAGGAGCTTCAATTTCCTTCACTCCTCTCCTCCTTGACCTTTTCTCACAGTCATGCACACAAAGGGTTCTAAACATTAGAAATAAATACAGTATACTACAGATGGGAAAACTATTTTCTTTATAAGGACCAGGAACTTATTTTTGTAACTGGAAACATCTATTAGTTTTCTCTGTAAATATGACTAATAAAAAATTTAATATTTGATACAAATTATGAAAGGTTATTTATGAATCTTTTCTCATAGAGCATTAAGAAATTAAGGGTGCATAAAACAAATTAATATTCATAACTGTCCTAGTTATTTTTCTCATCCTGAAGTAAAATACCAGACACCCAATATTAAAAGAGGAAAAGTTTACTTCAGCTCCCTTTGTGGAAGTTTCTTCCCATAATCTTCTGGCTTCAAGGTAGAATGGCAGAGGAGAAACTTTCCATGGTGCAGCAAGCAGAAGGCACCAGCAGCAGGCAATAAGCAGCAAGCCTCCCTTTTCCTTTTATCCCATCCAGGATATCAACAATTTTGTTGGTGCCTCTAACACCCAGGGTGGGACTTCCCATTAGCCATGTGAAGAACTATGATAAACCAATCAGTGGGGCAATTCAGTGCCACACATCTTTAATCTCAGTATCACAACCTTAATCCACATTCAAACCATAAAACCACCCATCTCTGAAAAGCCCTACCTATGAGTGCATGAGGATTTGTGGGGACATCTAAATACAAGCTGTAACAATAACCAACAAATGTACTAATTGAAGTATTAATTTTGTGTTATGTAGTCAACATTATGAGGGAAGTTCAGGGTATACAAAAAAATAGTGATGTTAGTTATTGATCCTTTAAGAGCTTGCAGAGCAGTTGGTTGTGATGGTGCACCCCTGTAATCCCAGCACTTGAGAGGCAGAAGCAAGAGGATTGCCACAAGTTTGAAGCCAGCTTGGGCTACATAATGAGTTCAAAGTGAGCTTGCAGGGAGCATGAGGGGGAGAATGGGATAAAATAAAATAAAATTTAATTTAAAACCAAAAATAAATAAATACAGTAAATGAAATGTATACAGAAAAAAAAACACAAAACAAACTTGCACTACAAAGTGAGATCTTATCTCAAAAAAAAAGCAAAAAAGTACTTATAGTTCAATTGTAAAGATCAAATTAGCACATAAAAAGTCAATGAGGAAAAGCATAGTTTAGCTATCAATATATGGTAAGTCATGCACAGAACTAATTATAAATTTACAAAAGGATGTTGAGACAGTCATAATCTTGGGTAGAAAGTCATTAGCAAACTGAAGACAGGAAGCTGGGGAACTACTTGAAAAGCAAAGAAGAGACATGACTTGGCACTCAAGAACATATTGACCACCTCTGAAAGGCCAAAATCCTTAAAGACTGTCAATCCCCTTGGAACACTCCCCCGTTGCCTGTCAGAAAGCCTGATGGGAGTTACCTACCCTTACAAGACCTCTGAGTTGTCAATGCTTCTGTGGTGACCATTCTCCCTGTCATGCCTAACCCATATACTTTTCTGAGCCTGCTCTCACCTGAGGCAGCTTTGTTTACTTGCCTAGACTTCAAAGATGCTTTTTTCTGCCTACAGTTGGCCCCCCAGAGCCAACCACTATTTGCCTTGGAGTGGGAAGATCCTAACACAGGACAAAAGACACAGCTCACCTGGACAAGACTCCCACAGGGCTTTAAAAACTCCCCCACCTTGTTCAGAGAAGCTGATCTAGCTGCTTTCCCAGGGCAAAAACTGAAGTGCACCCTGTTACAGTATGTGGATGATTTCTTGCTAGGCAGTAGAACCAAAGAAGATTGTTAGCAAGAAACAGTAGCCATCCTCTGCTTATTTCTAGAGACTGGCTACAAAGTACCCTTGAAAAAGGCCCAAATTCATTGGCCTTCTATTTGGTACTTAGGATTTACCATCACTGAAGGACACCAGGCACTTAGTACCTGAGAGAAAACAAATTATCTGCTCCCTTCCAAGGCCAGCCAGCAAAAGAAAGATCCTTGAATTCCTGGAGCAGCCAGGTTTTGCAGGATTTAGATTCCAGGATTTGTTGAGAAAGCTAAGCCTCTCTATGTTGCCCTCACCAGACCAGAGAGCCAGCCTTTACAATGGGATGTTCAGCAGGAATCTGCTTTCAAAGAGATCAAACAGCTACTCATCAGTACCCCTACTTTAGAGTTATCAGATGTAAGCCAAGAATTTAATCTCTTTGTTCATGAAAAATACCATGTAATCCTTGGAATCCTAACTCAAATTTTAGGGCCCTGGCAGAGGCCAGTGGCTTACCTGTCCAAACAATTAGACATTGTAGCAGCCAGATGGCTCCCCTGCCTCTGTACCCTGGCAGCAGCTGTTACTCTCATTTAAGAGGCAGACAAACTGACCTTGGGACAGAGCTGTAGAGTAAAAGTCCCCCACTCAGTTATGATTCTGATGAATAGTAAAAGACATAAGTGGCTTTCAAATTACAGAATGGCCCAGTATGAAGGGCTACTCTGTGAAAATCCCAGAGTCACCTTAGAGACCCTGAGGTCCTTAAACCTAGCCACTGTTCTGCCTGCTGAGGAGGGCCAACCAGACCATGACTGTGAAGAAGCTACTGATGAACTGTTCTACAGCTGATCTTACCTTACTAAAGATCCAAAACCTCAACCAGGTGCTACCCTATTTACTGATGGCAGCAGCTTCATGCAAGATTTAGAGCAATTGGCAAGGTATGCAGTCACTACCTCAGACCAGGTTAACAAGGCAGGTTCCCTTCCTAAAGGGTGGTCAGCACAGAAAGCAGAGCTCTTGACCCTCATCCAAGCAGTCTGTTCGGCTTGAAGAAATTCTGTCAACATTTATACTGACTCAAAATATGCCTTTGCCATTGTTCACACTCACAGAGCAATTTATGAAGAAAGAGGACTTTTAACTGCTGATGTAAAGAAATTAAAAATAAAAAGGAGGTACTATAACTCCTATAGGCAATCTGGGAACAGAAAAAGGTAGCCATCATGTACTGCCAAGGACACCAATAAGGACAAGATCTTATTAAAAAGGGAAACTGATTGGCTGATGAAACAGCCAAGGAAGCTACCAGACAGATTAGACCCAATGCCTTGCACCCCTGCAGGTTTCTAAAGATGGTCACATTGGCTACCCAGAAACTCCACCTGCAGAAAAACAACATTTTACTAAAGAAAAGGGCTTCATAGAAGATTACAAGGTTATGTCTTGGGACTGCCTCCAACCACTGCAGAAACACCTCTACACAAAGGACAATCCTGGCTGTTACCAGAAGAAAATTTATGGGCTCATGAACAGGGGACACTCAGGATAGGGTCAGGCCTGTACACACTGCCAGATGCCAGAATCTTCATTCTGCCCCACAGTGCTTATCCATTACAAATCCATGAGAAAATCCACTTAGGAAAAACAAAACTGGAAGATTTCTTAAAGAGATACTACTATATTGCAAGACTTCCCTCAATCTGTGCCACAGTCTGTCAAAGATGCAAGACCTGCACCCACAACAACCCTCTCCAGAAACTGCTACCACCCTCAGGAATTCAACACATAGGGACATCCCTATGTGAAGATTTACAGATAGACTTTACTGAAATGCAGCCCTGCTTCAGACACAAATACCTACTAGTCATAGTCTATATTTATTCTGTGTTGGTTGAAGCCAAACCAACCAAGACAGAAAAAGCCCGTGAATGCCTTAGCTAAGTACTACCAAGAAACAGATGCAAACTGGCCAGACATTTCACCACTGGCCCTGCTCAGAGTTAGATGCACTCCTGGATCCTCAGGTTACTCACCATATGAAATAATGTATGAAAGGCCTCCCCCTTTAGTTAAACATTTCTGGGGCGATATCAGACAACTAGGGTATAACTATGTGGCTTTAGAACTACAAGGGTTAGGAAAAATTTTCTCACAAATCAATAAAACTGTGCTAGAAAGAACCCCCATTCCTACGAGACATTCCACACATCCTTTCAGCCAGGAGATTCAGTGTGGGTGAAAGATTTAAAAAGACTCCCCTTAAACTGATCTGACTAGGACTTTATGATGTTGTGCTAGCCACCCTTACTGCTATCAAAGATAAAGGTATAGCCCCCTGGATCCACCACATCCATGTAAAGGAGGGCTGCTCACCCAACCCTCCAGCATGGGTAGCCTAAACTGACCCTCAAAACCCTCTCAGTCCACAACTCTGCTGTGAAATGCCTCTATTGAACACAACTGAATTGAAAATTCCTGACCAGATGCTAGAAAACTTCCCTGCTCTTGTCTCCCTGGAAGCTGACCAGTCTGTGCACACCTGAAGCCTGAGAACACCATACACAGGATTTAAAAGAAAATAAGGAGGGCCAGGGATTTAGCTCAGTGGTGCCGCCACCTGCCTAGCAAGTGTAAGGTCCTGAGTTCAATCCCCAGTACCAATAAATAAATAAATAAATAAGGACTGTCATATGTATTTCCATCCCTAGTTTCTGGGCCTCCTAAGTCTTCTAACCTTTGCCATTGGTCTTGCTACAACTGCTCCTGGACACCCACCCAGAGGATGCTCTTAGCCTCCTGTTTTATAATTTACATTGGGTGTTTAACTTCTATTTAGTGCCTTTTATAACTCATCCTACCACCATGATCATTCTCAGCAGCTTAGCTCTGTTCATTCTATACTCCTTCCTACCCAATGGGAGATATACCCAAAACAACCCCTGCCCAGAAGCCTGCCAAGTATCTAGAATCAGCAGATGGGGATCTAGATGGTACTGAGGGTTTGCTGTTTATGGGACTATGGTATCTTCGTGTTTTGAGTCAATCTGACCTAGTACTCAAAATAGAAAGCATAAATTCTTTGGCCAAGTCATATTAAGGATCAACCTATGCTGACAAGACAGGACAAACAATCTGCTTCCAAAGCATTAGAGATGGCTTTACAGTATGGAAGCCAGATCAAGTCTACAATGAATTAGTCAGAAAGGCTGAAGAAAAGGTAATTAAAATAACAAAAGCTAATCAACCCAAAACAAAATACTGTCACATCGATCTAGCCAGCTTTCACCAGCTGACCAAACCAAAGGGTCCCCCACCTCATCTCAAGAGGTTCCTTAATACCTCCTTTTTACCTTTACTGGCAAAATGTCCATAATACCTCCTGCTGGAAGTGCCTTTCCCTCCATAAACAAAGGTACATGGGGAGCCCCATTCCAACAGGATGGACTCAGCCAAATCACAACTTCAACAACACTACAGATATACTCCTTGGACCCATTATCAGGGGAACTTATTTAGGCTCTATAGGTACCAATTTGACCTGTGTCCTCAGTGTGTGGGACCAAAATGACTCCATTTTGGAGCTGTCTCCTTTGTTCTCTCAAATTTGTGCTTAAACTGGGAATTCACCACTTGAAATTCCTGAGTTTATTATCCAACCACCTGTGTACCCGGGGAGAGAGCGTTCCAGGCACACTATCTGTAGGATAAGCAGTTAATGAGCTGACTGTCCACACAAGATAGATGCGGCCATTAGTGGGTCTGCTAACGATCAGTATGTAACAACTGGCCGTTAATCTTTGCCCCTTTTCTCCCTCACAAAAACCAATACGTAATCCCCTTCGACCCCCAAAGCCTAGCCAACCAAAACCCTACACTTCATATGTATTGAGTATTAACCAATCACCTGGCTACTAATAACCAAAGCTTGTTGTATTCTCAATAAAAACCCTGCTAGTTAGGGACTCAGGGCTCTCAATCTCGATCCGCTGTGTCGGTGACAGTTGAGAGTCCCTGCTTAAGCTTGAATAAACGACCCTTGTGTGCTTACATCGGAAACGGCCTCCTGGTGGTCTCTGGGACTTCACAATCTGGGCACAAGTGCAAAAGCCCCTGCCAATTTGACCCTTCCAGGAAACTCATCACTGACACTCTGCTCTAAAAACCTAACTCTACCTAGTAACACGACCCAATGCAACCCACCTGGAGTCTTCCTTTTGTGTGGAGATGCTGCCTACTGGTGTCTACAGCCCACCTGGATGAGCATCTGTGTAAAAATATTTTTCACTCAAGAGATCTTAATATATACTGACCCAGAGATTCCTCAAGACTTAGCCCCCAACTCCAAGAAAAGAAGAGCAGTCTTATCATCTGTACAGATAGGGGCTGGCATTGCTGCTAGGGTGAGAGCAGGAATAGAAGGAATCGGGTCCTCTGTGGGATTATACTGCAAGCTATCCCAAGAAATGTCATCGGACATGCATCAGTGTAGGGAACAGGGTAGCGAACAGTGTAGGTTACTAGAACCTCTCTAGTAAGTCCTAGTCTCCTGGGAGTCATGGCAGCACAAGGCAAATTGACTTATTATACACAAAAAGTAGAAAAAATGAGACTTCGAGAAGAAGCCGAGCTTTGGGCCTGATCAGTGCTGCGCTGGGGGGCAAAGACGAAAGCCCCCAAGCTTACCGCACCTTTTATTCAGTACATCGGGAGAAACAAATGTAACAAATGACTTGCAGAGAGTTCAGTACTTCCAGATAAATAAAGTGTAACAAATGATTGGGGGGCAGTGGAAATCCAAGAAAAATGAGGAACTGAGTAGATGAAGATTTTGTTCCTCCCAGGATGTCTTCAGCTGGTGTAATCTTGACCTGGAGCATCACAGCATCATCGGACCACTGAGGTCTTAGCTGTGACTGGAGGTCAAAATGGAGTTTTGTCTCAAAATCCCATAGCTGGCCTGTAGGCAGGAGAACTAGGCCTAATCAAATGATTTTTCACCAAAATGATGTAGAATTGCTCCCAACAGATCAGATTTTAGATTCTGTAGCCACATTACAACAACAGATTAATTCATTAGCTGGGATCATTCTCTGGGACAGATGGGCCCTGGACCTCCTCAAGAGAAAGGAAGGACTTGTGTGTTTTTAAATGAAGAATGCTGTTATTTCATTAATCAATCTGGAATAGTTATGTCAAAAGTTACAGATTTAAAAGAGAGAGCCCAACAGCCAATGGGCAACTCACAAAGAGGTCTTTGGTCTCTTTATAGGTTCAACTAGACCACGTGGCTCCTTTGCTTACTCGGTCCCTTTAGCTGCCTACTACTCTTACTGCTCTTTGGTCTCTGTTTGCTTAGACTTGCTTCAAAATCGGGTCTCAACTCTAACCAAACAATCAGTACATCAACTGCTAGTAAAAACTTATTCAGGCTATTACCCCATAACCACAAGTGATACCCTATGAGGCTGTGCCTATATAGGGGCATCAAAGGGGAGAAATAATATGGGCCATTTCCAGGAACATCCAACTGATGAAGTTAATTTTGCATAACCTGAGGGTTTTTTTGCGGGGGATACCAGGGATTGAACTCAAGACCTTGTGCTTGCCAGGCAGGAGCTGTGCTACTGAGCTCCATCCTTGGCCCATAACTTGAGTTCTTTATCTCTCAAAACTAAAGCATAAATTTGAGGATAAAAGGAGGAATTAAGGAAAGTATTTATTAGAAATAATAATACAAAAATTCATGGTACACACCAAGAAAGATGTCCAGCATGCTTTCTTTGTCTAGGACTTGTAGAGACAGGCAGAGCACAGGGACTTACTTCAAAGATGAGTTCAGAAGAGTTCAAAATGAAACTAATTATCTTGCATTTCAGTATTTCCTCAAGTCTAGGTTCAGGTCCAAAGTTAGAGGGCAGCTATTAACTAATTTAGCCTACAGATATCCCTTATTTAATGACCTACCTGCTTAATGACTATTTGGACTTACAACCATGTATTTTTTTTTTTGGTACCGGGGATTGAACTCGGGTCCTTGTGCTTGCTAGGTAGGCAGCAGAACCACTGAGTTAAATCCCCAGCCCACAACCATGTATGTTGTTCAAACTTACAATGTGCCCCTCAGACTTAAGACCTATCTTTTTTTTTACAGTTTTGTACATCTTGTTTATATAGACTCAATGTCTTTTTTTTTGCAGTACAACTTGTTTATACGGTACTGTAAATTTTGTTTGTACTATATAATACAGTACTGTAGTTTTGTATTGTTATACCTCACAGCATTGCATGTAAATGTTCTGCAAATAAAAGCCAAGTCATCAAGTTGGTATTTCCTTTGAACATTTCTTTGTTTTGAATACTGTACTATACATACTATATACAACTCCTCATTGACAAGTTTCCCACTACCTCAGCGGCTATTATGTACAGTAGCTGCCCTCTTCCTATTGTGCCTTGCCCCCTCCCCTGTGTGACATCACACCAAGATGGTTGCTCCCACCAAAGAACAAACCTTTCTTCCCAGCATGCCCCTGTTCCCGCCTAGAGAGTGACTTAATACTCGCTCACCTCCTACCATCTAGTGACTTCACCGGCTTCTCCATTCCCTAGTCACTACCTCACTCAACCCCACCTCAGCTCCTACAAACCCCACCCCAGTCTCTATAAAAGACACTCCCTGCCCCAGCCATATTTCCTTTGTCTCTCCTTTGTTCAGACAGCCTGGCAGATCTGTTCCCATAATAAAGGTTTGTTGTGGCATGGTCTGGTCTTGGTTTTTGGCCTTTTTACCTGACACTCATTTAGCATCCAATTCCTTTAATGACTTACTCATAACAATAGTTAAAGGAGAAATATCTCTCTGCATTTTCTTCTTAGAAGGAAAAGTCCTTGTCTCTCTGTTCTTATCTTAATCTTTTATCCTTCCTATGTTTACCTTTGTGTCTCTAAGCTTTGCTTAGCTGCTTGATTAACACTTAATTTGGGTGGCCTACTTTTTCTTCTATGTGCCTGTATTGTTAGGTCTCTCTGACTGTCTACTCATAATAACTAAATTAAATTACTGCACAACTAAGTTTGAGAAATCTCAATCCATTGTGTTGAACCTGGTTGTTCTAAATATTCAATCACCTGTGGAAAAAACTTCAAACCATAAAGATTTCAAAACTATGATGAGAATGAGATACGCTGACACCAGGACTGAGATAATGATCACCTGGCCCCCAGTCTACCTGCTAATCCATAAAAGGTGGCTTCCAGCCTTCATAAATGACATAGAGATCCCCTGTGACCACCCCTCTTAGTTCTTCTGTGGGCTTTTTGCTGGATCTTAGAAGCCTAATTAATATAAGTGCTAATTTGCAAGAGAAAAGAATACACATTTTATTAAGTTAACATGTACATGTGACCTTTACAAGAGAGTAAAGTGTGAAAAATGACCAAAGCATGACACTTCTTTTACAGTTGAATAGGCCAAAAATTGTCCATGTTCTTGTATAGAGTGAGAAAAGAATTTCCAAGTGTATACCTCCTAGTATGTAGTTAGTACCTATGTTTGTTGAAGATTGAAGGACAGTAGAAGGAACAGGCAAAAGGGAAAAGGAAAAATATACTTGATAACTCTAGCTTTCAGTATTTAAAGGATGAAACACCTCTGACTTTAGGTGCCCCCCCACTGCATCTGTCATTGGTGTCAGTGCTCTGCTGCCTTGGGCATAGCAATATCCTAGGTTTTTGTTATTTTATTTCGTACCTCTTTTAGGACAATGGAAGCATGGGTAACCATTAGAGTGGTGTTTACAGTTGACTGAAGGGAAGGGAGTGACTCACTCAATGTCCCAGGTTCTAACTATACTACTTCTTTTAGGGTAAGGAAAGCATGAATAATCATTAGGGTGGTGTGGTGTTTACAATTAAATGAAGAAAAGGGAGTGACTCACTCAACTCCTTTGTTTCTAACTGTACTACTTCTATACATTTCAGAAAAAGAATAATATATTTATGAAGGAATGACAGGAATAATCAATGCCTGAACTATTGTAGTATATACTAGAGATGTTAGTAAAAGATATAAAGGAGAAGGTGTGGATGCTAGTGAAAGTGAATACATGGTTACATTAAACAATATGACTTTTCAGGTTTAGTGAAGCCACAATTATCAGTCTCTAATGGTCAAGGCTGCTTTCCAGCCTTGGCATGTTATGGGCATCCCTTCAGCAAAATCTTTGTGGCTTCCTCCATTGTAGGAAAAGACAGGCCAAAGAACTCCTTTTATGGAGTTCTACTCTTTGATACAGCTAAGTTAGATAGAAATATTATAGGCAGTCAAACAGGGCTAGGCCTTCAAAGGAGTCAATGCAGAAGATAAGAGCACATTACAACTATGGATGTAGTTGCACTCACTGAAGGCCAGGACTCAAGATAAAGATAGAATGCCTACATATCTCAAATGACTACCTAGCTCCTGGAGGAATAAGCAATATTGATCTATATTCTAAAGAGGCATCAGTCACTCGAGTGGGTAACCACAGTCTCCTGACTGATCACTTCCAAAGAAATGTCATTGTTCTTTTCATGTACACTTGCTACATGACTTACTTCCTCATTGGATCAACATTACCTAAGTGGCTATATTTGTAATCTTATTTGTCAATCTTAGCTTTGTCCCACATTGTACCCACCTTATGATTTTGCTCTATAAAACTTTCTTTGAGAAGTGAGCCCTTTGGCAATCCATTTTCTGGGTCCCCTCCTGTCTCTCTCTCAGGAGTTTCTCTCTCAATAAATATTTCCTACTCTTAACTTTCATCATTCCTCAGAATTCATTCTTCAATTTTGGTAACACAAACTCACTAACAGATATCTAGCAGGTTGGGAGTTATATTATTTCCCATATATCATTTGGAGGTACTATATCACTACTTCTGACAGTGAATTTGAGATAGCACAGTGGGATAAAGCACTCTCCAAAAGGTACATTTTTTACAGTGCTGTCCCAAACTCCTTGTTTCCAGGTCAGCTGTATCAGATGCCTCACAACCACTACTGGATGTCTTTGTTCTGGCCACAGCAAGCTTCATTTGTTTGACTTATTGCAGCTGACTCCACCCTGCAGCCTCTTTGGATGATTCCACTCCTCAGCAGCCTGCCTCACTTACTCAGGTCCATGAGGGTCCCCATTGTCCATGACAAAACAAAAGTCTGACACTGAGCATGCACAAGCCCAAGTTTTTCCTTTTATAAGCAACTTCTACATAACTGTAGCATGTTTAACCTATGTGGTCTCCCCTCTTAAGTTGTAGTATAAATCCTAATAAAGTCTCTTTCATAGGCATATTCTTGGCTATTCATGATTTCTATTTCAAGCAGAGCATTCTGAGTTGGTACAGTAAGAGCTGAAAACACCAAAGGCCTCTGGTATCAAAAGCAACAGTGGGGACTAGTAACGCTGAAAGTGGCTAACAGCAGAGAATTATGAACCTTAACAAGTATTAGCTGACAATCTTTATCTTTGGTGGCTTGAAGAATTCTGATATTGTAGCTAGTAGGGCCATTAACACCAAAATGAGTTGATAGCCACTGTTATTCAAAATTTAAGGCTGTTAATGTTTCCATCTAATCTGGGTCTTTGTTTTAGTAGAAATGCAAATTAAAACTAAAGCACAAGTATAAAGAGAAAAAAAGTTTTAGTTGAAAAGTTAGGAAAACACTCTACCTTAGTCAGGTGAAGAGGACACAGTCTGATATAGAGGTTTACACTGGCCCACTTGCAAAGGCCAGTGAACATCTTTCAAGGATTAGCTCATAGGCTGGGGGCTGGTTGCTCCTTATCTCAGTCCTGGTGCCATAGCTTTGGAATTATTTTGGTTGACTGGTAGTCTCAGTCAGATAGGGGTTCACATTTTCTGGGATTCTATGTGATCACAGATTCAAGACAATGACTCGAGACTTCCAAGCATAGTTGAATGTCCCAGGAAATCCTCCATCCTGCTTTCTTCAAACTTGCAGTGTTTCAATTATGTGAATTCAGGGTGAGGCAGACTTGTTTGTTAAACTTTTAAATAGACATTCCCTAAAAGATTAACATATCTATATGTAGAACTGAGAAGAGATTTGACCCAATATTTATAATAAAAATAGATATATAATAGGTAAGAGTCAAACTTCACTCTGATTTCAGTTACCTAATGGTCATCTATAGGCTCAAATAGAGTCATGATGTAATGGTAGAAACAGCACATGAATAAATGGAGCAGTACTCAGAGAGGTGGAGGGTAACCAAGGTTTTATTACATCAGCATGCTCAAAGGAGTCTTTCACTCCAAATTCTGTGACCCAAGCAGGAGTTATCCTATCCCTTTTATACAGAAGCTACAAAAGCAGAACAAAGGAAGTTACTCAAGTAGTGACAGTTTGTAATTTAACACATCCGAGTGTCCTTGGTCTGGCAAAGAGAAACAGGCTCCCATAGAAATAGGATGTAGTAAAACCACTATCTTTAGGAACAGAGTTGTCAGGGCAAATAACAGATGCCACAGGGAGGGGGAAGATTAAGGGGAAGGTGACAGAGAGCATTAGTTGTGTGTTTTATCTAATACTTAAGGCAGGTTTTTTTTTTAAGTTTTGCCTTCCTCATCAATGGTTTATAACAAAAAAAAGGCTTTTAAGTCTCTTGCCATCCTAGAAGAAACTACAAGTCATGCTTTTAATGAGAAGCATGTAAAAGTGCATGATTCTGCCTGTTTCCCTATCCTTATGATCATTGACAATGTTATAAATGCATCATTAATACTAAAATAACTTCACTTTGCCAATCTGTGATTTCTATACAAATGAAGCAAGAATTCTCAGCTAATTGGTAACACGTTCAAAGCCAATACAGAGACCCTGCCTTTTCAGGGCCCTGAGGAATTGGAAAGACAATAGTAATGATCATCAGCCAGATCAAGAGCCCGCCTACATTTGACTTTTATCTTAAGTGTGGCTAAATGCCCAGGAAAGCTGGTGAAAATTTCAGCTTGAAATAATCAACTCAACAAATTGGCATGTATTCAGATAATATGGCTTTAATATCTTCATTTACCTAATTGAAACATTTCTCAAATTTTTAAACACAAAAAGCTAAATTGATGACTCATTATACCAGTCTGACATTTCTAGTAATAGGTCAATTCATTTGAACAATTGAGGCTCATTTTAGGAGATGGTGCTGCAAGTGGGTTCTCATAAGAGTTAATCATCCATATGGTGCATTTAAAAGTATATAATAAGAATAATTTCTCTTTAGGAAAAGAAAAGCACATGGTTGTGTTTGAAATAATCTAAAAATGTTTCTGAGTCTGAAGGGCAGTGAACTGAGGGCATTCTTAGGTTAGGTCTTAAAGTATCTTCAGCTTGATTGGAAGCAAATGGTGGCAATCTGGTGGATTTTTCTGTATTGTAATTTGCATCATATATTGCAGGGACCTTTCTGAATAACCTATATAATAATAGGCACAAAGGCTTTGTATACATTAGTTTTTTGTAGGGATTTTTCTGAAATTTGCATCAAATTATCCAATTTTTGTTTGTAGGGTTTGCAGAAAACACATTTTTTTAAAGATTTCTGTAAATTCCAAGTCAAAATGGTGGCAGATAATTATAAAAAGTTTGAAGAGTTATAGCCAGATATAGGAGGAAGATAGAAATTTACAATTTAATCCAAATCATAGGTAAATATTAAAATCTCACAATGTTAGAATCTAATTATAAATATATTATAGTTTATATGAAACATACTTATTTTTCTAATCACTATTTTTTAACCAAGATAGCAGAGTAAGTTTCAGTGTTGGTCTAATTATTTATATATCTATAATCAGAATAATGATTGACTATATGGCACCTTCTAAAATTTGTGTTGCTGGAGCTTTTGATGGTAGATCTAGATTAGACCTTTAAAAACATCTTCATGCAAGAAAGCCACACCATGGATTTTCCATCAAACTATATTAGGTGAATTCCTTTCTTCTTGATGTCCCCAAAATATTCTGAAGCTCATGAGCCTGTGTGAAAGTGGCATAGTTTGTTTATCGCAATGCCCTAACACTATGAAAATTAAATAGACAAGGTATCTGGGGACTTTTACCAAAGGAGGCTTCATTGGCTATTTAGGGTTAATCTCAGTCTCTTAAAGCTGTCTAGTCATATGTAGAACTATGATATTCCAATCTAAGCTTTGATAATACATCCACTGCTTCCAACTGTGTTCTTTTAATAGTCTGCATTCCATCACTGCAACAAAATACTTGAAATAGTCAACTTATAAAGAAGAAATTTTTATTTTAGATCATAGTTTTGGAGGTTTTGGTCCATGTTTGGTTAGCCCTGTTGTTTTGGAGCATATGGCAAAACAGCTTATCATGGCAAAGTACACATGGTAGAATAAAGCTGCTCACCTCATGGAGGCAGGGAATGAAAAACTTAGAGTGCAGAAGAGATGAGTGTTTCACAATCCCCTTCTAGGATATGTTCCCACTGACTTAAAAGCTCTCATGAAGGCCCACTTTGTAAAGATTATACCACATCAAAATACTGTAGTGCCATGCTGGGGACCAAGCCTTTACCACTGGGACTTTGGGAAATATACCAGATCCAAACTATAGCAGCTCTGTTACAGGAAAAACAGGTTCTCATCAGACTTATAATTTTTATTATTATAAAATAACAAAATATTGCTGTTTTAATAACTGATTGCATTACAAGTTTTGTAGAGATCAAGAAGGCAGTGTTTTATACTTTAAATCTAAAGGATTCCCTCTAAAAGTCTCACATATCTAGAAGAAGGGCTTTTGAAAGGTGTTTGGATCATGAGGCCACTTTATTCATCCATTGATTAGTTCATGGTTACATATTTGTTAAGGTGGTACCTGCTAGGAGGTAGGTCATTGGGAGCGTCATCTGTAAAAATGTATTCTTGTTCCTGTCTTGTCTATTGTCTCTCTGCTTTCAGGTTGCCATCATGTGAGCAGCTATCTTCCAGCATGCCCTTCTGATATACAATTTTTGCCTTGGACTGCTGCAGACCAGCTGCAGTCGATGTAGGGTAGGAAGGGGAGATGTCCTGGGACGGCAATGAGAAAGAACCTCCACAAGCAATGTCCAGGTTCCCTCTGAGAAGCCTCAGGGTCTACTTTATTTTTATATCTTTAAGCAACAGCTGGGAGGCACTGGGCGGAACATGTTTACATTTTAAATTGCCTTAGCAATTTCTATTGAAGTAAAGGTTATTTTCTTGTTAAACAAAGTATAATTCCTCTAAGCTGTTTTATTTTATTGAACATCATGAATACATATTTAAAAATTACAATTGTCCCCTTATTTACCCACACCTAAACAGAACAGAAAGTAACTTAATCAAAATCTTTATATCAGCGGGGGTACAAACAAGATTTAATCAACTAAGTGTCAAACTTGTGATCTCCAGCTGGCCCTTGAGAAACTGCACAATGGTTAATATAGTTTGCTATTAGCTCTCTATTTTACTTTACCTCTATTCATCTTAACTAAATGTCATTTAGG
This sequence comes from Heterocephalus glaber, assembly GCF_053883595.1. Lineage (NCBI taxonomy): Eukaryota > Metazoa > Chordata > Mammalia > Rodentia > Bathyergidae > Heterocephalus > Heterocephalus glaber. The sequence continues at coordinate 18,135,080 of NW_028258384.1, read as the reverse complement.
TTCATAGTCCATGAGCAGGAGATATTTACAGCACTTTGAGAAATATTGAGTAACTTGTCTCCTTAGTGCATTTACCTGTCTTAACATTCTTTCTATTTTTCATTTCTCACTATTTCTTTCATGTAAAGTCTGTCTTTCCAATCTTTTTGTAAGACCCCTTTAGTAAACAGAATGTCAACAATAAGAGGGGGAGTCATAGTAGTGGGGGGAAACAGAGGGGGTTTTAGGAGAAGTTTCTTTAGAAGTGGATGTGGCAATAGAACTAAGAGAAACTGGAATTTGGGACTTGTGAGCCAGATCAGATTTCAATATATCATTACCAATTTGCCTCATGGAGAGTTTGTTGTTAGTCACAAACACAATGACTCCTGTGATCAGAGTAACAATTATAAACATTATGGCAAGAAAAAATAAAACACGAGGGTACGATGAGTTCCACCCTTTCTTTCCCCCAGCTGGAACTTTGTCAAGCAGCAATGGAGGTCGGTTGGGCTTCACCATTGGACCCAACCAAACATAGGCTGAATTTTCTGAAATCTATGAGCCAAAAAAATCTACCCCTTTATGTTTCAAGTGTCAGTTTTTTTGTCCCAGACATGGGAACCAACTAATGAAGAATATTTTAAATATATATATATATATATATATATATATATATATATATATATGCTTTCCAATCTACTGTTAGCTTTAGTAAGCTCAAGAAAATGTTTTCTTAAATCTGGAAGACAAATATAAAATAATCAGGAAAAATTTAAGTAAAAATCAAAGAAATCAATCAATCAGCATCAGTTCAATATCACATAATCAACTCTAATTCTACTCGATAGAGCCATTGTTTTTATGACTAGCATTCCATTAGAATTCTGGAAAATTTTACCTCATTCTATTGTATAACCTTAATGTCATCAGAAACCTATGCGTAGGAGTATTTCTCACTTATCTTAATGAATTTATCTGAAGAAGATATAATTTTAGATTATAGCTTATTGTGCAAATGATTCTTCTAGACAAAGAAAAATCGAAACAAAACATTTGCCTGTCGATGAAAAAAAATTAACTGCTCATAAAGATTGATGAGAATTCATATAACAACACTTCACAAATTGCTTTGGTTATTTCTGTGGTATACAATATATTAGAATTGATAAGACATAGTAAGATATATTAGATTTCCAAGAACATCATACTATCTTGGAATACACATTAATAATATCCATGCAAATATAACTCAAAGAATATTAACAAAATTTATTATTTGATAATGTTTTCTATATTATTTTAACATATAAACCTAGTTTAGTATGTCTCCTCAGATTTCCAGGCATCCTCAAGGATGTTCAGAATTAGTTTGAGATAAAATATAATAATAATTTGTAATTTTCTTTTAGGTAATGTCAAAATTATCAAAGGTTTAAAACTATTGATTCAAACAGAAACACAGTCACTATGGAAATAACCATCATTCATTCAAATAGAATGATAATTAAAGTATTTTAAAAGCAAATACCAGAAGCAACTTAGTGTAAAACAAACTTAACTCTTTAAGGAGAGAAGACTCAACATTACCAAGTAATCAAAGGAACTATTAAACACATCATGAGGCACACAGATTCTCTTACTTCTTATATTCAGTAGTTGGGCAAATCTTTTATTATCTTATTGATAATACATAAAAAATCATCTTTAAAAGAGAGAATCAAATGTGAGTTTTACATTAGTGTACAATTTTATGTCTGTGCTATATTGTTAAATGGACATAAATTTTTTCTGATTTTAGCTGTGTTAATATATAGAATTAATTTCAGAGAATTTATAAGACTTTTATTTTTATATACCTCCTGAAACAATTTTTTAAATGACTTCTAATCTAGACAATTTACTTTTCCTTTAACAAAAAACTGTATCTTTATACTTTATTATTTTCTTATGCATTTTACAAAAAATTTGTTTCCCTTATTTTAGTAGTTTCAATCACATTTAAAATTAGAATCTTAATTCTTAGCAATTGTGTCTGTAGGTTAATAATATAATTTTTAGAGTTTTTTTAAATTTTAGTTTTTCTCAAAGCATAATTTTTCATTTTTACTTCCAGGACCAAATACTTTTAGTTCTTTGTAATAATTCAAAGATGAATAAAATCAAATACATGTTTAGCAATCAATAGATTACAGTCTATATTTGACTAGATACTCAATATTCATCACTTAATTTTTTTTTTTTTTTTTTTTTGGTGCCAGGGATTGAACTCGAGTCCTTGTGCTTTCGAGGCAGGCAATGGAACCACTGAGCTAAATCCCTGGCCCAAAGTTTTCTTTCTTTCTTTTTTTTTTTTTGGTACTGGGGATCGAACTCAGGTCCTTGCACTTGTGCAGCAGGCGGCGAAACCACTGGATCACTTAATTTAGCTTAGCAAAACTCTAAGGGTGCAGTGATCAAAGAGTTTCAGAAACCTGTTTAAGTAAATGTATTCTAAAATAAATTATTATCAAAAGTACACTCCTTAACTAGTATCATTTATATCTACTTGATTTTCTAAATTTTATTACCAAAGTCACAATGTTCATGATCTTTCAGACCTAATAGAGCTTTTTTAAAAACTTGTATATCTGCTTTACAGCAGACCCCCCAAATTCACAGGGGTTATATTCCTAGACCACCCATGAATTGTGAAAAATCACAAATTTCAGACATGGTCAGAAAAATGCCTACAAATGTCTATTTACATATTTTAATCCCTATAAATGGTATGTCAATGGCATTCATGTAATTTAATTTAATTTAATAAAATACTGTATTCATAAAGCCTTAGAAGGTGCAGGGCATTTTTGCAGCATCTTAGGGATCTTAGGACTTTAAGAAGAACAAAACTGAGAATATTCAAGATACTTACATGCGGTACAGCAATCTTTTATGATGCAGGAATGTTGGTGCTTTTTTCAGACTATGAGTTACAAGGCAGCAGCCAATCAGCAATGAGGAGAACAAAGTAACACTTTCAGATTAGCTACTTGCAAACCATTCATCAAAAAAATAATTACGGGGAATGTTTCCAGATTCCGCCAAACTGCAGGGGTTTCTGTCAACAATCATTAGTCAGGTTCTAAGGAAAAATCCTCAAACAACTGAGGCCATGAACACTGAACCCTGAACCCTGATTTCATAAGTGTATCCTATATATGATGTGAGCAGTGTCAGGCTAGACGTGGTTGTGAAATGGTTATTGAATATGCTCTTTAATTTCAAACTACAGTTTAACAAGATACTAAAAAAAGCAACAAAACAGGCAGCCAATGCGAATGCTCTCTCTGCCCAAGCCGTGCTATTTTGGAGATGGGATATTTCCAACACAGAGATAACAACTACAAAGTATATCTTTTCAATACCAAATCACCTGAAAACATCCATACATCTGCCTTGACCACCACATGGACCACTATCACAAATATTTGCTTTGACAGATGTGCCAGACCTCTCTTCCAATGCCCTATAAATTTTCCTGCCTTTTCTTTGCTTTGGATTGATGGGCCTCTTGTTGCCCTAAGTCCACCTCTACCCAAGTCAATAAAGTCTGTGCCGTTTTGCTTTCCACTACCCTGCTCTGGTAGTCTCATTTCTCTGCCATTTGTTATATTTGGGGCTGAAACCCAGGAAGAAAGGTAAAAGCCCTCATCAGGGGGCTTTTGACTCTTTCTTGAACCTCCACTCCACCTGAGACTACCTGGTAATATTTGACCCTCAGATCCAGGAGCCTACAGCTCTTGCCATGCGAGATCTTGCCAGATGTTTCAGATTGGATAAGCTTCTCCCCTCTCCACTTTCCCCAGTCTTTCCCCTCCAAGCTCTCCCCCTCCCCACTTCTTTGCCTCCATCTGCCACTTAACTCTTCACACTGTCACAAAGATTGCTCCCCCTGCTCCTTCATGCTGTTAAACTGCAGCACTGGTCATGAAGTGCTCTGGCCAGAAGACTGCTTCCTTTTGGTGATTGATCAAACACAGAGACATCTGATTTGGTCTATTGCTTACATTTTACACCTTTGGGGTCTGGCTGGAGACATCCATCAGACCATTGCAGCTCTTCTTTACCTCTTTCTTTGGCTCATGGGAAACATTCCATCTTCCATCCCTCACTCTTCCCTCCTGACTTGCCTTCTCAACAATCTCAAGCCCCTCCATTTCTCTCTTGATCTGAAGCCCGAAAGTTTAATCTTTTTCTGTAATACAGTTTGACCACAGTACAAATTGGACAATGGCTCACAATGGTTAAAAAATGGTACTTCTTATTTTGTGTTCTGTGAGATGTAGATGATTGCTGCTAGAGATTGAGTAAATAGTCTGAGGTGCCCTGCATCCAGGCTTTCTTCTCTGTATGCAACTTTCCTACCTTATTTTTTTCTGTAATCCTTCACAGCATTCTTCTCCCATTGTTTCCTACACACTCTCCATCTGTGCTGAGGCTAACTCCTTTCTGACAATGGAACCAGCAGATTTAGCCCCTCCTCTGCTCCCTCCCCGACCCTCTTCATCCATGGCTGCCACAGCCACTTCACTCTCCCCAGGCTCTCCTACTGCAATTCCCTCTGCTCTGGTCTCTACTCCCTCCATTTATTTGACACTTCTCTTAGAGTTTAACCCTCCTTATACTAACAGGATCACTCCAAACTTATCTCACAGATTAGAGTCTGGTGATTCTTACCTGCACCTGCTCCTCATTTTATGCTTTGAGAGGTGATGGGGACAGAGGAAATAATTTGAGTTCATTCTCCTTTTTCCCTATCTGATGTTTCCCAGATTAATCAGTGCTTAGGTTCCTCCTTGACAGATGAATATATTCAAGAATTGCAATATCTCACACAATGTTCTGACTTAAACTGGGATGACATAAATGTTATTCTTTCTTCAACCCTCTTGCCCAAGGACAGGGAATATGTTTGGTCCCTGGCTCAGGCTTATACAGACAAACACAGGCATCTCTAGCCTAATCACCAGGAGGGCACTGTGTCTGTTCCCTGAGCCAAACAAAATTGGAATTTTAACCAAATAGATGGACAATGACAATCCCCAACTCAGAACAGCAATAACTATGATTACTTGCTTATTTGAGAGACAGTCAATTATTATAAACTAAAGGAAACCACTTAAGGGAAAGAAGGAAATCTAGCTCAGTTTATGTTCCATCTGGCTGAGGCACTCCAGCACTTTACAGCTCTAGATCCCCAGTGCCAGAGGGCCAACTCATTTTTAAGATACATTTTATTATTTGATCAGCTCCAAATATTCATTAGAAGTTACAGAAATTAGAGGCAGGTCCTCAAACATCTTAACAGAAATTGGAGAACCAAAATTTCAAAATATGCAATATTCATGTTCAGGCTATTTATAGACAACATATTTCTGAATAACAGCTGCTTGCTTCTGCCATAAGAAAGCCACAGGTCAGCCTAAAAGGTCAGCAGATAAACAAGGTAACTCTGAACATTTCCTTGCTGAGGAGGTCCCTCCAGGACCATGCTTCAAGTGCTGCCAACTTGGTTACTGGTCCAGGGAATGTCCCCATCAAGGGATTCCTTTCAAACCATGCCCCTCATGCATGTGGCCACATCGAAAGTTAGACTGCTCTCTGCTGGTATCTGCCCCTGGCTCTCGCTCATAGGGGCCCCTGGCCAGCACTCTCTCAGCCCTTCTCAGAGAGCAGTGGAAGATTAATGATGCCTGATGACACTGGAGGCCCCATAGAGCAACTCAAATCTGAGCTTCAAGACCCTCCTCATTTGTGGGTACATCACTCATTAATAAAACTGTGCCTGATTAACACAATTCCTGGACCCTCCTTGTGAAAGTCCCAATTAACTTCTCCCACCACTCTCAAAATCTCCTGAATTCCAAAAGGATCAGATGACATTCATGATAAATAGAGAACATTTAATACATCCTGTGTTCCTACTATGTCCTTTCTTGTTGGTGTTGCTTGCTATTTTATTGATATTGCAGCAGAGCTGCCTCCTGCCTCAAGATTAGAATCATTTCTTGTGCTCATACTAATCCTAACTAAAAAACCCTCATCACTCTCTTTTTCATACATCCTTCAGTTGGTTGACTTTCATACTCCTCTTGCCCCCAGTGGCTACCCTTCCTCCAGCTCCTCCACTGATTCCAAATTATCTATACAAAACAGTACAATTGACTCACTCTTTACTAAATAGGTCTAATCACACTCTGGCAAATGATTGCTGGTTCTGCATTTTCATGTCAGCCACCACCTACGAGGCCAATCCTGTCCCATTACAGGTTTGGGCTTTATCCAATCTCAGGTATCATCCCCTCATAGAGACACTGACCATAAAAATCTGTGGCTCTCCTCACTCGCTGGGACATGGAATCTTCCTATTGTAGACTATATTACAAAGGGATAAACTCCAGCCTGAGTAGATCATTTACTACAAAACTATATAATTAGCCTTTCTCTGTATACCAGCAAAGACAAGCCTATAATTAGCCTAATAATTACTGATACCAGTCTTGATTTCCTAACCCGACTTTGCATTCAATCAAGTCTCTCTTCTGGAGTGATGCTCTGACACTTGCCTTCACATCAGTGTAATTTTACACTAGTTCTATTAGCCTCCACAGACCATGCTAATTATCAGGCAAAACAAGAACCCCATTCTGACAGCTTGTCCATTTTGCTGCCCTTCCTCTAATCATCACCTAATCATTACTCAATAAACTTGTGTTTTTGTGAAGGCCACAATCTCCCCTACATGCCCATGTACCCAAGGAACAACAGTAGTCTCCTGCCTCCCACCCCATCAGACTGCTTGCTTAAACCACTCAAGACCATTCTTCAGAATGGCTGTTAGTGGACACAAAGAGATTTTTTCCTACATTGGGAAAATCAAACTGCAGGGCCCCAGCAGATAGCTAAGGTCAGAGGTCCAACTCCTAATGGGAGCTGCCTTGCAAGGGGCATTGGGATTTGGGAAAATGAGGAGAACAAATTTAAACATATTTTTAGCATTCACAATCAATTCTGTCTACCTAACCAAGGAGTTTTCTTTCTCTGTGGTACCTCCACTTACCTATGCCTTCCTATCAATTGGACCAGGACCTGAATGCTGGTATATTTATCCCCCAAAATAGATAAATCCCCAGGAATTCAGAGACTATCTGTTTTGGTTGAGGCCCAGGTCCATCCACAGAGGGCTGTCCAGTTGATTCTTCTGTTTGTTTGGCTTTGGCACCTCTGCTGCAGCAGGAAGGGGTATAGCAGGTCTCATGACCTCTCTCTCTTATTCTCATACTTTGTCCCAGGACTTATCACAGAGTCTACAGGAAATAGGTCAATCCATTATCACCCTGCAGACCCAGATAGATTCTCTGGGTGTTGTGACATTATAGAATCAAAGAGGCCTTGACCTTCTGACTGCAGAGAGAGATGACCTGTACATTTTCTTAGGAGAAGAATGTTATTTCTACAACAATTAAGGATACCAGTGGTATTACCAGTGATAGTAAAAGCTGCAGCAAAAAAACTAATTGAAAGGGCTTCACAGATCAGGTAGCATGTGCCTGACTCATGGGCCAACATCTGGGGATGAGCCACATGGCTCCTTCCTCTGACAAGACTTCTTGTCTGTATTATCCTTCTATTCTTCTTTGGCCTTTGTCTCTTTAGGCTGCTATCCCAATTCTTACAGAACCACATACAGGCAATTACTGCCAGGTAGATGTTTTTACTGCTTCATGCTATCATAAGTTTACCCCCAATTTTTCACTCCAATAGATTTTCTGTGCAGCTCCCATGTCATACATGAAGAAGCCTTTGAGAAACACTGCCCCACATCCCATCCAGATCTCTTTTTTCTTTCTCTATTGTAACAAAAAGACAGGGATGTAAGTCTTGACATGGTTGTGAAATGGTTATTGAATATGCTCTTTAATTCCAAACTAAAGTTTAACAAGATACAGAAAAACTGCTACAAAACAGGCAGCCAATGCAAGTGCTTTCTCTGCCCAAGCCATGCTATCTTGGAGATGGATGATCCCAACATAGACAGAACAACTACAGAGTACAACATCTTTTCAATATCAAATCACCTGAAAACATCCATACATTTTCCTTGACCACTCTATGGGCCCCTACTACAAATATTTGCTCTGATCCCTATATGCGACAGATGTGCCAGACCCTCTCTTCCAGTGGTCTATTAAGCTTTCTGTCTTTTCTTTGCTTGGGACTAATGGGTTTCTTGTTGCCCTCAGTCCAGATCTACCCAGGTGAATAAAATCTGTGCTTCTTTGCTTTCCACTAGCCTGCTTCGATGGTCTCTTTATTCTGTCATTTGTTACAAGCAGGACAGAAGTCATCTTATGGATCTGTGTGTTTTCAAACTTTCTTTCAGTGATGTGAGCCGGATTGAAGCCACCTCATGCTTCTGTCTGGTTCTAAACTTACTTTCTGTGTCTAAACTAGATTGTGATATAACCATATGACAGGTGTGCCTGTGTGATAACTTATGTGGTAACCATATAGTGTGATAACCATATAGCCTGTGTGCCAAAAAGCTTATCTTGTGAACCCTTTCAAAAATATAAAAATATATTTTACCACTATAGGAATAGCACATTTTATTTGTGGTTTTTTGTTTGTTTGTTTGGGTACCAGGGATCAAACTCAGGACCTTGCACTTGTGAGGCAGGCTGCAGCACCACTGAGCTAAATCCCTGGCCCTAGGGCATGTTATTTGTACACCAGTATAAGATTAGCACATGTTGTTTTTTTTTTTTGTACAGGGGATCATACTCGGAACCTTGTACTTGTGAGGCAGGCAGTGGAACCACTGAGCTAAATCCCTGGCCCTAGCACATTTTTTTTTATATATATCAAACTCCCCATGAAATAAAAGATGAAGCCTTTGGCTGGTCCTCATCTCTGTCTTTTGGCTCAATGCTTGTGGACTCTGCCCCAGGTAGTGTTCTTCACAGTGCTGCCACTCAAGCTCTGCAACTGTCTGTGAACATCATTCTGCCCATTTGGAAGACTTTGTCTGGCTCCCTGGCTGTACAAATCTCTGGATCACAGTGAGTGTTAGTTTTGTCTCCAGGTTGCTGTGAGTTTCTGCTCTCCCAATTACCCCCCTCATGTTCTGACATCTTATTGGCCAGGCGGAAGAAAGATTCTGTGCCATCTGAGCCACTTCCAGCTTTCAGCTTATTCCATGGGTAAGCTTCCCTCTGTCTTTCTGTGAATATGATAAATACTCAATAAACCTCTGTATTCAGAAGATTACTTGGCTCTTGTGATCTTTCTTTTGCAGACACACTGACTCAATTTGGTTCGTCAAATCCCCAGGGTGGCAATTGTCTCTCACCCACTAAGACTAAGATTAAGACTAAGATTAAAGACAAGTGTAAGACTATAGATTATTGACCAAAATTAATGATGTCATCCATATGGTCTTGCTATGTGCCCTACTTCACAATATTAGCTAAGTTATACTTGTAATCATATTGACTGATTATAGTTTAACCCACATTATAACCATCTTGTGATTTTGTCCTAAAATATTCTCTGGAGAGATTACCTCAGTGGCAACCTACTCAGTATCCCTCCTGTCTCTCAGGAGCTATTCCTATTTCACATTCCTATTCCCCAGTTCCCAATTGTGTGTGCCTCATTCCTTTGAGTACCTGTGTTCCCCTCCTGGGTATGTTCTCTCTCTCTCTCTCTCTCTGTAAATCTTTTCCACCTTGAACCTCCATTGTTTCTTGGAATTCTTTCTTCAATTTTGGGGAACACAAACTCAACACATCAGATTAGGAGTCATAACTCTCCTATTTCACTTTGACTTCTTCAAGGGCCTGTCCCTGTCTGACTGCCTTTTCATTTCTACCTAACTTAGCTGCCTATAAAACAACCATAATAAATATTTATACATGAGGACAAAACAAATATGAACCAGTCTCTAAAGAGAAAGCAAATATGTTACACTATAAAAATTTGAGATACTCCTAATGCTAGCTTAAAGAAATAAAGATTTACTTAATTAAAAATAGGGTTGTAACCCTCACTTCATGGTCCAGTCATATTGATGTGGGAGAGATATAATTTCCAAATTGCCAGATGTCAAATGTATGGCACATTCAAAAGGGAAATGCAGGTGCTCAAAAGAATAAGGCACACAGTTGGGAACTGGGGGTCTTGTATGTGTTTTGAGAGGTGAAAAGCTGTGGAACTCAATAATCTATAGTTTTATTCTTGTCTTTAGTTTTAGTCTTAGTAGTTTTAGACTTGCTCTTAGTCTTAGTGGGTGGGAGAGGATGGTCCACCCCTAGTGAGATAATTGTCTATTTCTATGGGAAATTCCAAAAAGGTGTATCAATTAGAGTATAATCTCAAAATTCCATTCATCCCTTAGGGAAGTATGTAAATATGGACATTGCAACTTTAATCTACAGGTCTTGCCTTCCTCACATGTGTCTTCAGCCACAGTTTGGATGTATTCTCATCTACTACATTTACTTGCTTGAGGGCCTAGCCTTGTCTGACTGCCTATTAATTTCTATCTAACTGAGCTGTCTATAATAATATTTTGGAGTTCCAACCATCAGATTGGCTGTCTGCACACAAATGTTTAATAATCCACATGTCCATTTAGGCAGAAAGTCTAAAAGCATTTGTAAAACAAAACAGAAAATCAACAACTTTTCATTGAAGAAGGAAAGAATACAATTGTGCAACTGTGGGACCAAAATGACTCCATTTTGGAGCTGTCTCCTTTGTTCTCTCAAATTTGTGCTTAAACTGGGAATTCACCACTTGAAATTCCTGAGTTTATTATCCAACCACCTGTGTACCCGGGGAGAGAGCGTTCCAGGCACACTATCTGTAGGATAAGCAGTTAATGAGCTGACTGTCCACACAAGATAGATGCGGCCATTAGTGGGTCTGCTAACGATCAGTATGTAACAACTGGCTGTTAATCTTTGCCCCTTTTCTCCCTCACAAAAACCAATACGTAATCCCCTTCGACCCCCAAAGCCTAGCCAACCAAAACCCTACACTTCATATGTATTGAGTATTAACCAATCACCTGGCTACTAATAACCAAAGCTTGTTGTATTCTCAATAAAAACCCTGCTAGTTAGGGACTCAGGGCTCTCAATCTCGATCCGCTGTGTCGGTGACAGTTGAGAGTCCCTGCTTAAGCTTGAATAAACGACCCTTGTGTGCTTACATCGGAAACGGCCTCCTGGTGGTCTCTGGGACTTCACAATCTGGGCACAACATTTGGGGGCTCGTCCGGGATCCCAAGACCTTCAGGACTCCCGTACCGGAGGGTCAATGCCGGCTGGTGAGTGTTTTTTGTGTTTGTAAAGTCTGGGCCTATTTTCTGGGAAGGTCGGCAGACGGTCTAGGCGGACGCGCTGCAAGGGCCGCCGACCCGGGATCCTGGAAGACGTTCCGGATTCCGCTGGTGGGGACGGAGTGCCCCAAGAGTACGAGTCAGTGAGACTCCTGGAGGGATGGTGCGGGTCGCTCCCGCGGCACGGCAGGAGGCCGTCGTCCCATTTGCATTGCCTCCGATCAGGCGGAGGACGGTTTTGTCTCGCGTGTTTTTTTTCTGTTGTGTTTGTCTGTGTGTTGTACTGACTTGGACTGAGACGATGGGACAGACTGTGACTACCCCTCTTTCCCTCATGAAAGATCATTTCAAGGAAGTTAGGGAGAGCGCTCGTAACCTAAGTTTAAAAATTAAAAAGGCTAGGTTCATCACCCTCTGTAGCTCGGAGTGGCCCACCCTTGGGGTAGGATGGCCCCCCGAGGGAACTTTTGATTTGCAAATTATACGCAGAGTTCGTAAAGCCATCCTTCATCCCGACCAGGTACCCTACATTGCCATTTGGGAATTTCTGATCTCTAACCCACCCCCATGGGTTAAGCCTTTTTTGCCTTCACAGCAACAGCAGCCAGAGTTAATCCTGACGGCCAGTAAGAAGACTCCTAGAGGGCGCGATGACGAGGAGCAGACCGAAACCAAGCCGACCGCGCCACTCTACCCTGTTCTCCAGGGAGGGACCGAAGAAGATCTTATTTTCCCTCCCCCTTACTCTCTCCCCTCTCTTCCGCAACAGCAGGCTGAAAGAAATGACCCAGTCCCAGCCGGGGCTAGGGAGGAAGAGCCCGCCCCGGGTGCTGGCAACCGTAATGGTCCCGCCCAAAATACTCGTCACCAGCGCGCCGCCTCGCCGGCAGGACCAGCAGACTCTACTGTTTGTCCGCTGCGAGCGATAGGGCCCCCTGATGAGCATGGGAACCAGCCTCACCATTACTGGCCCTTTGCTACAAGTGATCTTTATAATTGGCGCCGACAACATGCCAATTTCTCTGATAACCCTAGAGATTTGATTAACCTGTTAGAAACTGTTTTGTTTACCCATCAGCCCACTTGGGATGACTGTCAACAGCTTCTGCAGGTCCTGTTCACCACTGAGGAACGAGAGAGGATCCAGAATGAGGCCAGGAAATTGGTTCCTGGTGACAATGGTCAACCCACCACCAATGCTGACACTATCAACACTTCTTTTCCTCTGTCCCGACCCAACTGGGACTTCAACACGGCGGAAGGTAAGGAGAGGCTTCGGGTCTATCGCCAGGCTCTATTAAAAGGTCTGAAAGCAGCAGCGAGGAAGCCTACAAATTTGGCTAAGGTAGGGGATGTACAACAAAAGTTAGATGAAAGCCCTGCTGCTTTCCTAGAAAGAATTCAGGAAGCTTTTCGTAGGTACACTCCTATGGACCCAGAAGCAATTGAGACAAAGGCAGCTGTAATAATACATTTTGTCAACCAGGCGGCGCCAGACATTAAGAGAAAGTTACAGAAAGTAGATAGGTTAGGAGAAAAGAGTATTCAGGACTTGGTGGCAGTGGCAGAGAGAGTGTATAACAATAGAGAAACCGCAGAGGAGAAACGAGAAAAAGCTGATGACCGCCAGACCCGAAACTTAGCTCGGATCCTTCTGGCTGCCACTGCGGGAGAACAGAAGGAACGTGAACGTAGACTAAGAAAGATTGCGGTGGAAGGAGAAAACAAAGAGAGACGCAGAGAGCGCCCCCAGTTGGGGAAAAATCAATGTGCTCATTGCAAAGAGTATGGACACTGGGCCAGAGACTGTCCCAAAAAGAAACAACAGGAAGGACGCCCCAAGGCCCCTATCCTGGCTATGGATGAATTAAATGATTAGGGGGGATGGGGTTCGGCACCCCTCCCCGAGCCCAGGGTAACCCTAAAAGTGGAGGGGAGACCTATCGAGTTCCTAGTGGATACAGGGGCTCAACATTCAGTCCTACTTAAACCATGTGGCCATGTTTCTGATAAAACCTCCTGGGTTCAAGGAGCTACAGGCATGAAAAAGTATTCATGGACAACCCAAAGAACAGTAGACTTGGGAGTGGGCCAAGTAACCCACTCATTTATGATTATACCAGACTGCCCCTACCCCTTATTGGGAAGAGACTTACTGACTAAATTAGGGGCTCAAATTCATTTCCAACCCGGGGGCACAAAAGTCCTTAATCAGGAGGGAAGGCCCATTCAGGTACTAACCATAAACCTAGAAGATGAATATCTGCTACATCAGAAAAGGGCCCCTCCTGATCCTGACATGGAACAATGGCTCACCATGTTCCCACAAGCATGGGCAGAGACTGGAGGCATGGGGTTAGCTGCACACAGAGCACCAGTGTTTGTGGAAATAAAACCTGGGGCAGATCCTGTACAAGTTCGCCAATATCCTATGCCCCTAGAGGCCCAGAAGGGAATAACTCCACACATCAGGAGGTTGCTTGCTCAGGGGATCCTTAGGCCTTGTCAATCAGCCTGGAACACCCCCTTGTTGCCAGTGCGAAAACCTCATTCTAATGACTATCGGCCAGTGCAGGATCTCCGGGAAGTGAACAAGAGGGTTATGGACATCCACCCCACAGTGCCTAATCCATACACCCTTTTGAGTTCACTTCCCCCGAGCCACCGATGGTACACAGTCTTGGATCTCAAAGATGCTTTTTTTAGCCTTCCGCTAACACCCAAAAGCCAACACATCTTTACATTTGAATGGAGTGACCCAGAACAAGGCCTCAACGGACAGCTGACATGGACCCGATTACCCCAAGGATTCAAAAACTCTCCCACCATCTTCGACGAGGCCCTACATGAAGACCTGGGTGAGTTTCGCCTCCAGAACCCCCAACTAACTCTGTTACAATATGTAGATGACCTCCTCATAGCAGCTGAAACGCGGGAAGACTGCCTAAGTGGAACCAAGAGACTCTTGATAGTCATAGGAGAACTGGGATACCGGGCGTCCACCAAAAAGGCCCAGATCTGCAAACCCGAGGTAAGCTACTTGGGGTACATGCTTAGGGAAGGGCAGAGATGGCTGTCGGATGCTAGAAAAGAGACAGTTCTTAAGATACCCACACCAGATTCTCCTCGAAAAGTCAGAGAGTTCTTGGGATCGGCGGGCTTCTGCCGCCTATGGATACCGGGGTTCGCAGAGCTCGCAAGGCCCCTTTACGAGGCAACCAAAGACAATCAGGCTTTTCAATGGACAGAAAAGCTACAAAAATCTTTCGATCAAATTAAAACAGCCTTGCTGACGGCACCAGCCTTGGGCTTGCCCGATATTACTAAGCCATTCCACCTTTACATTGATGAAAACAAAGGAGTCGCTAAGGGCGTCCTGGTCCAGCATCTAGGGCCATGGCGCCGCCCAGTGGCGTACCTATCAAAAAGACTTGATCCAGTTGCATCAGGATGGCCCCCGTGTCTAAGAATGATTGCAGCAGTGGCTCTAATGGTCAAAGATGCTGACAAGTTGACATTAGGCCAAGAACTGTGCGTGACCACCCCTCACGCTATTGAGGGAGTCCTAAAACAGCCTCCGGATCAATGGCTCAGTAATGCTCGCCTGACCCACTACCAGAGCTTACTCCTAAATCCAACCCAAGTTGTCTTTCAGGCCCCGGCTGCTTTGAACCCAGCCACACTGTTGCCAGACCCGAACTTGGAGGCTCCGCTTCACGACTGCACAGACATCCTAGCCCAGGTACATGGAATTCGAGCAGATCTGAGCGACCAACCATGGCCAGATACAGATGATACCTGGTACACTGATGGGAGCAGCTTTGTTCGTGATGGCCGCAGGTATGCAGGAACAGCAGTGGTGACAGAGACTGAGGTCATTTGGACAGAACCATTGCCCACCGGGACCTCAGCACAACGGGCGGAGCTCATAGCTCTGACGAAGGCATTGACTCTAGGACGGGGCCAAAAGTTAAATATATACACAGATAGCCGGTATGCCTTTGCCACTGCACACGTCCATGGGGCCATCTACAAAGAAAGGGGACTCCTGACAGCTGAAGAAAAGACTATTAAAAACAAAGAGGAGATCCTTGCCCTCTTAACAGCCCTCTGGCTACCTAAAAAATTAGCCATTATCCATTGCCCAGGACACCAAAAAGGCGACACTCCAATTGCCAGAGGAAATAATTTGGCTGACCAGACAGCCCGAGAAATAGCCTTAAAGATTAATCTGACACTGGCCACTCAGCTGCCCGATCCGGGAAGTGCAGCCCTACCAAAAAAACCCCAGTACACTGAAGAAGATTTAAATTGGATAAAACAATTACCTATGCCTCAGTGCCTCAACGGGTGGTAGAAATCTTCTGATTATAAAGTCATCTTGCCTAAAGCGCTGGGAGAACAAGTTCTCTCCAAGATGCACCGGACCACCCACATGGGCACTCGAAAAATGCAAGATCTCCTGAGACATGCTGAAATTAAGATCCGTGATGCTAATTCTAAAATTGAACATATTGTTGCTACCTGCAAAGCCTGTCAATTGACAAATGCCACCCACAATAGGGCCAACCCAGGAAATAGGCTGAGGGGAAGCCGACCTGGAGCCTATTGGGAATTGGACTTCACCAAGGTAAAACCTGGAATGTATGGTTATAAATACTTGTTAGTTTTTGTAGACACTTTTTCAGGATGGACAGAAACGTTTCCTACCAAACATGAAACAGCGCGAAGTGTGACTAAGAAACTGCTAGAAGACATCCTGCCAAGGTATGGTTTTCCAGTAATGCTAGGATCAGATAATGGACCCGCCTTTATTTCCAAGGTGAGTCAAACCCTAGCACAGATATTGGGGACGGATTGGAAATTACATTGTGCATACAGACCCCAAAGTTCAGGATAGGTAGAGAGGATGAATAGAACATTAAAAGAGACCTTAACTAAATTAACCTTAGAGACTGGCGGTGACTGGGTGACTCTCCTTCCCTTCGCCCTCTATAGGGTACGCAATTCACCCTATAAGATGGGATTAACTCCCTTTAAAATCATGTTTGAAATTCCCCCTCCCATTATTCCCAACCTTCAATCAAATGTGCTTGTTGAATTTGATGACCAAAAGTTGTTACTTTCTTTAAAAAGCCTCCAAAGTGTGCACGAGGATATCTGGCCTAAATTAAAAGCCTTATATCAAACTGGACCGCCTCCCGAGCCCCATCGCTATCGACCAGGAGACTGGGTCTTCATCCAGAGACACCGACAAAGGGACCTTGAGCCCCGTTGAAAAGGACCCTACGTCGTCACAGTCCTGACCACGCCCACCGCTCTCAAGGTCGACGGGATTGCCTCGTGGGTGCACTACACCCACGTTCGCCCTGCAGATCCTCACGCTGTCCTAGAGGACTTCGTTCCATCATGGCAGGTGTCCAAAGACCAAGACAATCCCCTCAAACTCAAGTTGCGTCGTCGACGGTCATGATTGTGGTAACTGTACTTTTGACACCGATTTTAGGAGGACAGAACCCACATGCTCCCCTAAATTTAACCTGGATGATCATCAGTACCGCCACAGGTGACATTATTAACAGCTCGTCCAAAGTGAGCCCACCATTAACCTGGTGGCCTGCTCTAGAGTTTGATCTCTGTTGGCTAGCCACTGGCAGCTGGGATATCGGACACTGGAGCCTAGAGTCACGGGGAAGGCCTGAATGTGGGGAAACAAAAAAGGGGTGTACCCTCCCCCCGGTCGATTCACGAACACCGGGTTGCAACCATGTAATTCGCAGGGCAATATTACGAGACACCCCCTTCTACAGGGAGGACTCTGCGTTGCCTTAGGTAAAGAATGTTGCTTCTATGTAGATCATTCAGGAGTGGTCAAAGAGTCCATGGCTAAAGTTAGGGAGGGCATCGCCAAACGTAAGCGAGAAAGAGAACTATCTCAAAACTGGTTCGAATCTTGGTTTAATTCTTCCCCTTGGCTAACTACCCTAATCTCTACCCTGCTAGGCCCCTTGCTTATCGTGTTACTACTGTTGACCTTTGGACCTTGTATGCTCAATAGACTAGTTTCGTTCATCAAAAAACAAATTAACGCTGTTCAGTTAATGGTGCTCAGGTCCCAATGCCAGCCAATTCCTACCGACTTGATAGAATTAACCCCCAGAGGCCCATGATTGGCCCTCTCTAGCATCATGAAAAGGGGGGAATGTGGGACCAAAATGACTCCATTTTGGAGCTGTCTCCTTTGTTCTCTCAAATTTGTGCTTAAACTAGGAATTCACCACTTGAAATTCCTGAGTTTATTATCCAACCACCTGTGTACCCGGGGAGAGAGCGTTCCAGGCACACTATCTGTAGGATAAGCAGTTAATGAGCTGACTGTCCACACAAGATAGATGCGGCCATTAGTGGGTCTGCTAACGATCAGTATGTAACAACTGGCCGTTAATCTTTGCCCCTTTTCTCCCTCACAAAAACCAATACGTAATCCCCTTTGACCCCCAAAGCCTAGCCAACCAAAACCCTACACTTCATATGTATTGAGTATTAACCAATCACCTGGCTACTAATAACCAAAGCTTGTTGTATTCTCAATAAAAACCCTGCTAGTTAGGGACTCAGGGCTCTCAATCTCGATCCGCTGTGTCGGTGACAGTTGAGAGTCCCTGCTTAAGCTTGAATAAACGACCCTTGTGTGCTTACATCGGAAACGGCCTCCTGGTGGTCTCTGGGACTTCACAATCTGGGCACAACACAACACAAATTCAAGGATCATACAAATAATTCAAAAGCAACAGCTATTTTTTTTCCTCTTTAACCATATGGAATTTACTTAGACAGGAATTTATGATTTTTTAAAATACATTTCAAATATATAAGGTTTGTGTGAGAAAATCTGAAGTGCCTACTCCCATCCTTTTTATTGCAAATTTCAAGGATAAAGAAAAGCAAAATTCTGCTTGGTTGAAGCATCATACTAGCCATCATTTCAATGAGAACTTTAAATTATCTTTTAAAATGTTTGCCATGTGAGAAGTACAATAATTATATGCAATGAGAAATTGAGAGTCTGTGTATTGTATAATAAAAATCAAAGGCAAGAAAAGATTAATTGTAAATAGGCAAGAATTGAATTAAAAATGGTGACAGGATTAGAAAAGGAAGAAGCATTCCTGAAGTGGGTGCAGCATGATTCTGTTTACTCTAAGGTAAAATAGGTCAGCAAAAATCCTTTGTTGTCAGGGGTGATTTGTGGGAAAATGTAGGATCTAGTTACTAATTGTAAGAAATTTGTTAATTCAAAGAACTAAGTTAATGTCTCAGAGAACTTCCTCAGGCCTGTTTGCTTAAAGGGTTGCGGAAAGCCTTAAAAGATGTTGTAAAAGCTCATAGGAAGTAAACATGTTTTCCTAAGCTCTCTTAGTAACCATTGTCCGGGTCAGAGAATCGCTGCCCTGTGACTCTACAGATGGAGGGAAAGATTGTGGGCTTGATTTCTGCAGAAATCACCCTGCTTTCCTGGAACATCTGATAGAGGAGGGCTGCGATAAACTCTTAGATGTACGGCTCTGGTGAGCAGAGACACGAGATGTGTAAACTTGCCTGTGGCTTTATGAGTTACTTGTTAACCTTTAAGACTAAGATAAATGTAACAATGGTGTAGTGATAAACAAAGGCCAGAGACGTGCAGGAATGTCACAGATGTTCTTCTGAGGAAACAAAGAATAATGATGTCAGAATTGCCTGTCGAAAATGTATAAAACCTGACTGCTAGACCCAATCTGGGTCAAAACAGAGAACAGTGACCTGAGGAATAAAATGCTGTTTCATCCCCCAGCTGTCTCCTTTTCTTTCTTTAAAGGTCAGTGCTCTCTGGGGTCTCTGGTTTCCCTCTAGAGAAACCAACAGTGATTAAAAATGGTATTTGCATAATGGAACCTCTTTTCACCTACAAAGATACTGTAAAAAGTAGTTTAGTTAGCTTATAAAGAAGCAGTTAGCTAGGGAAAAGGCCTGAGATAGTGTTGGGTGATGAGTCACATTGATAAAAATTAAATAAGAATAGGCAGTGAAGTAGGATTTTGGACCAAGAATGAACTTCTTTAGGCAACATGGAATGCAGCTCCTCCCTACTAAAGGGAATTAAAGCACTTCACTCCTAAGTTCCTGAATTTTGAGGAACTTAAAATGACAAATAACTGGTATTATTTAAAATCCCAGTTTCCTTTAAGCTCTACATGCTGAGTAACTGTGTTAGGGAGCCTGAGTTTCAATTTAGCCATTTTAAATCCATAGAGCTACCTGTGATAAGTGACCACTAAATAATTAAGCAATGCCCATGCTTCATTTATCCATAAGCAAGTCTGAATTGAGGGGACAAGATGTAACCCACTGTGGACTCTTCCTGGAAATCCAGGCACTATTTCTTATTAGTTTTAATAAACACTCTCTTAACCTCCTCCTGTTGTTTTCAATTTCATTCTTTATTTGTGTGTGATGATGAATTCAAGTTTACATGGTTTGTATGGAACTTGCTGCTTCAATATGACACAACTCCAGTCACAGATCTCCTAGTTTGTGAATTTGGGCAGATCATACTTGGATGGAAGTTTCCAAGTACTGATCAAGTAACAAAGGGTAACACAGCCACAAATGCTCCAAAGCTCAGCAGGTGCTACAGCAGATCCAGACCAAGAGTTGAGCAGGACTGGAGGTTTAGAGGCAAGTGTACACCTTTACTGATGCCTGTGGTCCTGACTGTAATCATTCCCAAAGAGTCAGGCCCCAAGAACTCTGTGTGCCAGGGGGAGGGGGAACATGGGGTTTGCAAGCAAGCAAGGAATACAGAAGCAGGACATTAGTTGGTCAGAAAGTTACACTGAATTTCATGTTCTTTACATATGGTGGGGAAAAGGAAGGTTACATTATTCTGGGGAAACAGGCTTTTACTGAGGGGCAGGGGTTGACTGGGGGCAAGTGTTTTTTTTTTAAGTTTTTGTTTTATTTCCCCCCTTTGTTTGTACATAGTTTAATCCTTGACTAGGCTAGACTCTGTGTTCATGTTCAAGAGATGTGTAAGTTAGTGGTGAAGTGTTCACTAAGAGCTGATAAGGCCCTTGCCTGACAAGCATTTGGAGCTTTATGGAATCAAGGTGTTGGAACAAAAAGCAGGTGAGCCATTGTAGGATGCAAGACCCTAATATTAGGATTTAGATAAAAGCAAACAGAGGTTGCAATAGGGCTCTTAATCATAATTCCCAGTTTTCTAGGGGGTTCTACCAGTAGAAACTCATTTGCCTCTCTTGGGCTCATCAACTGATTCACTCTTGCAGCTGGTGAGTGGTTTCTCTTACAACACACAATTTATTGGCATAGTAACAACATTCTTCTTCTAAAAAATAAGCATGTACCTCCTTGTTGGGCAGTAAGGAGTTCTAAGACCCTGTGATTCTAAAGGACAACTGCAGCCAGGGAGTCAATTTGATCTTTTAGGGTGTCAAGTGCTCCCTGTACTCCTGCAAAGTCGTCTTCTATTTGGGTACCTAATTGTGAGTATTGTTGTTGACCCAGGCCTAGGGCAGTGGCACTATGGGCCAAACTTCCTGCTATGCTTAACTCTGACAAAATTGTCAATATTACTGGATCACACTTCTGGTGAGACCAGTAAGTAGGTGTAGGACCTGGCTGACCTGAGTAACAGAGAAGTCAGGCAAGAGGTAGGCAATTGCACAGAAGCTCATTTATGAGCTTGAGAATGTCCAGTGTACCCCATTAGAGCAGATAAAAAAGGTTCAGGGGGTCCATCAGGGAGCCTGAGTCTGGATGTCTATACAGTTGGCCAAGATGTTTGGCCTTGTAGAGGAGCCTTGTAAGCATGAAGCATTTCCCCCTACCTCTGTTGGGTGAGACTGGAGTAGGCAATCAGGTGTGGAGGTAGAATTTAAGCTAGTGCCATTCAGGATCAGGCCTAGGGCATGGTAGGAGAGGGCTGTGAGGGGAAAGCAAAGCCAAAAGTCATTCCCTAGTTGGGGATCTAATGCCTGGAGGACTTGGTATTATTAACTAGGTATAGCAGGTCAGGTGTTGGCAGGTCAGTAAGATTTCTCTTGGGCTCAGGGATGAATGGGAACGGTGGTTTTTTTGGTGTAGGTATTTTGGTATGGGGCAGAAGGATCCAGACTTTTTGGATTTTTGTGATTAACCCTGGATCTTTTCACCTACCATCTACCCAGACACTCATCTGATGTCCATTTTTCCATGCTTGGTTGGTGAGGTCCTGGATAGTGTACCTTACTGGGTTGCAAGCCCCTTGTTGGCAATTAGGGTTCGATAGGAACTGGGTTAAGGGGATATTTGGGTATCCCTCATAGTCCATAGGGCAGTCCCAATAAAGACAGAACCAATCTAGAATGGCATTACAGTGGCCTAGACACCCTTGGCCTCCAGGTGACTGGCACCATTTGGGACAGACATATTTGTTATTGGTTCAATATTCTCATTCCCAATCTAAGCCTCCACATCCTGTGAAATAGGAATCCCAACTTGGGTTGTTAGTTTGAATAGGGGATGTATCAAAATACAAATACCCAGTAGACTCAGAGGGATCTCACCTGGTCCGGTAGAGGATTACTATGTGATTGGTGTCATAAAGTTGGGCTTGTACCTCCCAGTATCCTGAGTTTGCTTTGCAAGCATGGAGGCCAAACAGACTGAGTAGGAGGAGATGCAGATCAGCAATAGGGAACATTTTCGTACAGCTGTATATGTAGGGGGTATGGTGTACCAGAAGCCAACTAACAGTAACAGACAAGGTAGGGTGACTAGTCCCAACACCCCATAAAACAAGAAGCTTAATTGTCCACAGTTCATTCCAAAGTTAGAACTTCAGCCATGCATAGACCCATCAGCTTCCAGTGTGCTGGGAGAAGGGCTCTGGGTCCATTGTCTCCTCAGGGTAACTTTTAGGAGGGTTGACTCATCTGGGCAACCTTCCAGCAGTTGTCCAAGTGAGCCTTGTTGACCCAAGTGGTGAATTTCTGAAACTTTGATAGCTGTGGGGGTAGTTTATATGATCATTTAAGGCCCTTTCCAGTCAGCTGCAAAGGCTCCTTTTTCTAATCTTTTATCCAAACCATGTCTCCAGAGCTATATATATGGGCAGATATTATCTGTGGGTATGGTTGGGCTTTTGGCTATGTTTTTGTGTATCTGAGAAAAATTCTTTCCTAATTGTGTAAGTTGTTCCTGCAGGGATATGTTACCTAGCTGATGCAAGTCCCCCTGGAGACCTCTAATTATGGGAGGAGGTCTCTGATACAGAACTTCAAAGGGTGTGTATCCTGTGGGTCCTGGTGAACTTCAGACCTTGAGAGAAGTCATGGGAAGTAAATATATCCATGGCACCTGAGTCTCTTGATGATATTTGGTAAATATTGATTTTAAAGTCCTATTCATTCTTTCGACTTTTCCAGAGCTTTGTGGCCTATAAGTTGTGTGTAAATTCCATTTGATCTTCAATTCTTTAGTAAGTTTCTGGGTCATTTCTGCCACAAATGCAGGTCCATTGTCACTGCCTAGAGTTAGGGGCAGCCCATGCCTGGGAATAATTTCTCTCATCAGGGCTCTGGAGACTTCATTGGCTTTATAAGTTTTTGTAGAAAGTGCTTCTGACCACCCAGAATAAGTACAGGCAAGTAATAGGAGATATTTGTAGTCTCTACATGGTTTTACTTCTGTAAAGTCTATTTGTAGGTTTTTGAAAGGGGGAAAGTCTAGCATGTTAGATACCAGGTAGGGGTTTGGTGCAGGTGGGGGCTCAACTTTTGCACAGGTTTGACATCTATGAATAATGGAGCCACAGATGGAGGATAATTTGGAGATATAAAAGTAATGGCTTAGAAGTTGGCTCATAGCAGTCTTTCTTCCATGTGTGATATCATGATAATGCTTTACTTGGGTATTGGCTTGGTTTTGTGTGACAAACATTTGTTCATCTGGCAGTGTCCAGGCACCATTTAGCCCCCCTTCTTGTCATGCCTATGAGTTTTTCTTCTCAGAGTAGCAAAGGGGTTCACTATGGAGACTGAGGATGGTATCAGGAGGTATTTCATGTTTGCCTTCCAGATTCTGTTTTAAGTCATTCATCCTCTAGGTGGAGCCCTCAGCTATGAATTCAGTGGCTTCATCTGCCTTGTGATTTCCAAAGGTAATTGTGTCTTTTAATTTTCTCGTGCCTTTTACCACAGTGGATGATGGGAACCTTTTTAGGTTTCCAAATTACAGTCAGTTGAGAGAGTTCATTCTTGTTTTTAATTTGTTTTCCTTCAGTCATGTACATTCCTTGTACAGCATTCTGTGGACATGAACAGTGGTGAAAGCATACCTTGAGTCATTGTAAATGTTTACTTTCGTTCCTTCTGCCCAGGTAAGAGCTTGTATCAGGGCCCATAATTCAGCTTGCTGAAAAGACCAGTTTTGAGGAAGAGGCCTGCCTAGGAGCACCTCTTCCATGGTAACAACAGTATATCCAGCCTGACATTTTCCATCCTTGACTGAGCTACTTCCACCAATGAACAGGATGTACACAGCATCAGTCAAGAGTTCCATCTATATGTCTGGTGAACTTGCAAAAAGCTCATTGGTCAGGGTTAGACAGTCTTGGTCCAGGGGGCCAAGCTTGGTGGGCAAGAAGGTAGCTGGATTCAGAGGTTTGGTCAATTGAAAAGTTAGTCAGGGATTTTCACAAAGCAATCCTTAATATTGAGTGACATGGCTATTTGAGAGCCAACAACAGCAGCTCTAGAACAGCATGTGCCACTTGGATTGTCAGATTTTGTCATAGAGTCAATTTGTCAGCTTTCTTAATCAGGCAGATGGTTGCTGCCAGTGCTGTCAGACAGTGAGGGCAGCCCTTGGCTACAGAATCTGTTTTTCCACAAGTATGCAATAGGCCTCTCCCAAGGGCTGATCTTTTGAGTCAGGACTCCTGGTGCTACATGTCTTTACTCACCGACAAACAGGTTAAAGGGTCTAGTCACATCAGGAATGCCCAGGGCTGGGGCTGTTGACAGCACTTGTTTTATGGTCTGGAAGGATTTAGTTTGCCCTGAAGTCCAATTTAACAGTTATTTTTCATCTTCCTTCCCTGTTAACATGTCATATAGGGGCCTAGACTTCTCAGTGAATGTGGCTATCCATATCTGCCAAATCCTGCAGCCCCCTGGAATTCTCTAAGTTGTCTTTTATTTTCAGGTCTTGGGATGGAGTGAATGACTTCCTTTCTCTCTGGGCCTAGGTGTCTGAGTCCTTTTTCTAGGTCAAATCCCAGGTAACACACTTTGGGCTTGCATATTTGAGCTTTTTCCCAGGAAACTTTATAACCTGTTGTCAGTAGATGGCAGAGAAGGACCTATGTTCCCTTCCAGCAGTGTGATTTGTTTGAGCTGCAAATCAGTAAGTAGATCACCTACATAGTGTAGCAAGGTGCAGTTGAAATCAACATGTGGAAACTTGCCCAGATCAACAGTTAATGCTTCTCCAAAGAGTGTGGGGGAGTTCTTGAAACCTTGTGGAAGGTGGGTCCAGGTAAGTTGGTCTTTTCGTCCAGTCTCTGGGTCTTTCCATTTGAAGGCCAAAATGAATTGGCTGACAGATGAAACCCCTAGACAGAAGAAGATGTCTTTTAGGCCCAGGCAGGTAAAACAGGCAACATCAGGAAGAAGCAAACCCAGGAGGGTATAAGGGTTGGGAACAGCTGAGTGTAGAGTCGTGGTGGTAGAGCTGATGGCATGGAGGTCTTGTACTGTCCAGTAATCCCCATTGGAATTCTTTACCAGTAGGAGGGGAGTGCTCCAATTAAATGGGCAGTCTATTAGGATTCCAAACTGTTTCAGGCAAGAGATGTGGGGTTGGATGCTGAGTTGAGCCTCTCATGACATTGGGTATTGCTTTACAGCAATGGGGGTTGCAGTAGGACAGAGTTCAATCACCAAAGGGGCATGGTTGATAGCAAGCCACAGGGGTGAGTCTTCTGCCCATACTCCTGGAAACAAGTCTCTTAGGACCTCAGGGTTATGACTATCTGACATATTAGTTTGGTGTAGGTGCCACTCCTCTTCTTGGGGCACAGTCAGAGTTAGGATCAGGCTCAGGATGGTGGACCGGAATGCAAGGGAGGCTGGCTGGTTTGGAGTGAAGGAAATAGTTGCTCCTGATTTGGAAAAGAGGTCACATCCCAGAAGAGGTATAGGGCACTCAGGCATGTACAGAAATTCATGTTTAATAAAATGTCCACCAATCTCACAGGATCTGCTTTGACATAATCTCTTCTCAGTGGGGACTCCAGTGGTGCCAATGACTTGGATTCACCAGAAGGTCAAGGGAGTAATAGGCTGAGTCACAACTAAATGTTCACCTCCACTGTCCACCATATGGTTCATGGGCTTTCCCCTGATTCTGGCAATGACTGTGGGCTCCAAGAGGCCCAGTCTAATAGAGCCCAGTCTGTCCTATTCATTGTCTTCAATGAGAGGGAAAAGGGGCTCAGGCTGACATAAGCCCAGAGAGTCATATCTGTATGTCCCTCTGATGGAGGGGACATTGATCATTCCAGTGTCCAAACTATTTGCAGTGAGCACATTGGTCAACAGCTAAGGGCTAAGGTCTGCTGCCAGTTTTAGACTGTGAGGCCTGAGGGGTTCCCTTGTGTCCGTTGCCATGGCAGGATTGGTGTTGGTGGGTCACTTCAGGAACAGGCTTCCCTAACACTGTGGTAGAAGGGTGACTTTTTCATTGTCTCTGAGTTCCACCTCATGTTGTTGTTCCTTCTTTTCTTCCCTTTCTCAGTTTATAAAGACCTTCTGAGCAATCTGAAGTAGTTCAGTAGCATTCATGCCAGTGAAGCCCTCAACTCATTGGATTTTTCTTCTAATGTCAGGGGCTGATTGTGCAACAAAGGCAGCATTTACCATTAGTTGATTTTCAGGGGCCTCAGGGTCAAAGGGGGTTAGACCCAGTAGGCTTCAAGAGTCTCTCATAAAATTTGGCTGGACTTTCACCAGGTTCCTGGGTCAGTTCAGTAACTTTGGACATGTTTATTGGCTTCTTGCTTCTCTCTTTGAGGCCTGTGAGGAGAGCAGTGCAGTACCAGTCTACAGCTGCATGGTCTTCTGCCTTATAGTCCCAATTTGGACGTACTTAGGGGAGGTTTGTATTTACCCAATCATCAGTATTGACCACGGTGGCAGGGAACTTGGATTTTTAACCAGGCTTGGACTCCATCTAAAATGCAGTGCCTTTCCTCAGTGTTAAACAGAGTCAGAAGGAGTTGCTGACACTCATCTATGTTGGCAAGTGGGTCTGGAAAATGGACTTAAGGAGGTCTGGCATCACTTGTGGCTTCTCTGAATAGGATGGATTCTGATGTTTCCAGTCAAGAGATCAGTGGAGCTGACTTGTACCCATTCTATCTCCCTATGTGTGTGTGGTGCACCTTTGACCAGAGTCTCAACAGACAAAGGTGGGTGCTCCTCAAATAAGGAAACAAATGCTCAGTTCTGGCCACTCCCCTGGTGGGGATGAAGGTCCATATTGGAAATAGGCTCACCAGTGATCCCTGGCCTGGTCAGGGACCCCCCACTACAAAGGTGTGAGTTGCCACTTAGCCATGGAACTGAAGTAATCTGACCCACTCACATTCTGTAGCTATGGGGTCCTGGAGGGATCCCTCACCATAGAGCACAGACAGAATGATCTATGTCTTACACTGTCTGTTCACACTTACTTACTCATTCATACAACAGGGTTTCAGATGTTAATCATTCCCTCCCTGGGCATCCTGACTAAAGAGGGGTGATCAGGCCCTCCTTCACTTGGAGCTGATTGGGACTGAACTGACTTGGAATGCCCCTGGGGGGTCTTTCCTTATCTGGTGGCCAGTCCAGACCAGAGGAGTGTTCTCTCCCCTTCTGGGTCTGGAGAGCCTCCAGCAGCAAGCAAAGGAGTTGTTTCAAGTCCTCCTAGGGGACTCTGAGAAATCTCTGAGGGCATGCCTCCCTGCTGGGGGACCAGAGAGGTTCCAGCTCCTTCCACTAGGGCTTTGACCTCTGACTTAAATAGTTAGCATGTGGTCAATTCCCAGTCAGGGAACCAAATGAACCCACAAATGCTCCCAAGCTCTCATCAAGTTGTACAGCTCTCAGCAAGTGATATAGCAGAACCAGGCTAAGAACCAAGTGGCAACCAAGGCTTGGAGGCAAGAATACAGCTTTATTGATGCCAGCAGTCCTGACTGAGATCATTCCCCAAGAGTCTGGGCCTGTGAGCCACGTGTGCCAGAGTTTTATGGAGTTTGTGACCAAGCAGGGAATACAGAAGCAGAACATTGATTGGACAGAAAGTTACGCTGAGTTTCACCTTCTTTACATATAGGGAGAAAAAGGTAGGTTACATCATTCTGGGGAAATAGGTTTTTACTGAGGAGTGGGGACTGACTGGGATTAAGTGTTTTTTTCTGCTTTAGTGGGAGTACAAAAGCCTTTTATGGCCAGGTTTCCAGCGTTTGGGTGATGGCCAAGATAAACCCTGATACCTGTGTCACTTGTGTGGCAGAGAAAAAAGATAGTAGCCCATTTAGTTAAAAAGTCAAACTCTCAAAACTTAAGGATGTAAAACCGCTGTCCTTACCAAACGCTCTGAGGAGCTGACTGTAGTGAAGCACACCCAGGGATCCCAGCGGTGCCTCCAGAATGTAAGACCAAGGGCCTAACCAAACGCTCTGAGGAGCTGACTGCAGGGAAGAACACCCGGGGAGGAACACACTGGACAAGTTGGAAAGTAAAACAGACCTCAGCCTGGCCAGACAGCACTCCCAAAGCAAAGTAGCTTAGAGAAGCAGCAAGCCCAGAGTCCGAGGCTCTTTTTATAGGAGGTTGCAGGGAAGTTAACAGGCGAAATTTACCAAAGAGGGAACAAAAGTTGGTGGTCTTACATTTGTATGTTAATTAGCCTGATACTACTGCTGGTCAGCAGATGTTTTGTAGATTGTTCTATAGAAAGCCGTGTCTGGAACATCAGTTTTCAACCAAAGAGTTGCATAATATACTTTGGGACCTTATGGCTGATACAGATCTTATCTAGTGTCCTGGAACTAACAAGCATCTTTATCTATTTACTCACATTCAATCACAGTTGGGGCTAGGGGAGTTTTATGATTACAGAGTTATGCAGTCCCACAAGGAAAGGGAAGCTCATCCAGTTTTTTGTTGTTTTTATCACAGAGCCTCACAGCAAAGTTTTGTTTAAACAAGTGCCAATCTGGTGGAAACAAAAAACCCACTAGTCTGTGAAATTGTCTGGAACAACATACTTTTACAAGGAGACATACCTCTGTTCCTTCACTACTGTTCTACTCTTGATGACAAACACAGAAAGACCAGACAAGTGAAATTTAAAACTATCTCAGGAAAAGGATCAAAAAGTAATCTAGAGTATTTTCAAAATATAATAAGACACCTTTACAAAATAATTAGTTTACAAAATGTTTTTCTCTTTTTAATCTAAATATTTAGACAGAGAAACACTTGATTCCTACTGATATAGGGTATATAATATATAGATCCCCAAACAATATAAAGGAAATATTATAACTTCCAACCTGACTAGATGCCTGATATGACAAATTCATGTTCTCTAAAATTAAAAAAAATAAAATGAGTCCTAGGAACATTGAAAGTTAAGGGTAGGAAGAATTTATTGAGAGAGAGATAGCTTCTGCCTAAGAGAGAAGGAAGAGGCCTTGGAAAGTGGATTGCCTATGGATCCCACTTCTCAAGGAGGTTTTATAGAGCAAAGTCATGAGGTGAGGAGGGTAAAAGTTGAGAAAGGACAAAACTATAGTCAACTAATTATATTACAAGTAGAGTTGCTTAGGTAATATTGATCCAATAGAAAATCAAAAGGTGGGTATGAGGTGAGATAAAACTATAGTCAACCAATAAGATTACAAGTATAGTTAATTAGATAATATTGATTAAATAGGTATCAAATGGGGAAGCAAGTCACACAGCTAGTATACCAGAAATGAAGAAGTATTTTTACTGGAAGAGATAGGTCAGGGACATTTCCTGGTTTAAGGGTTTGGGCCCCCACCCAGGTGATTGATGCCTATTTAGAATATCAATGACTGCTGTTCATCCCTAGGGAAAGTATGTGGGTGTAGTCAATTTTCTTTGTTTTGAAGCCTGCCCTACAAAAAATGCACCTTTAGGCACAGTTGTCTTCTGCACTGACTTTTTCCTATCTGACTCCCTATATCATAAGCCCTAAATTAAAATGATAAAACCATGTTTCTTTTATACTTTTTAAAACAATGATGATAAATTTGTGAAAGAATGGCAGGACAAATGGGTTCCTGGACGAGGGTGTTAAATACTAGGTATGTTACTAAAAGATGTTAGGGGGAGAGTATAGAAGCTCATGGAAATAAGTGTTACTTCAAAGAATTTTTTTATTAATGATCATTGCAACCCTAATCACTAGTCTCTGGTAGTCCAAGCTATTTTCTAGTCTTGCTATGTAAAAATCATCCCTACCCAAAGAATCATTATGTCTTGCTGCATATAGAAAAAAGACTAAATAGCCCTTTGAAATTTTATTTCCTCTAGTGACTTCAGCTTGAAAAAATCAATACACCAAATTGGGATATTTTCAGTTTGTGTGTGTTTGACTCCTTTGACTTGGAAAATAACTGGCATCTCATTGTAACAGAATTTTCAAAAAGTTCTGTGCATGAGGCTAAGTACCAGTAATACATAAAAGAAGGATGAGATTAACCTTGCTCTGAATGGAAGAGAGCATATCAAAACCCAAAGAAATGTATCAGTTGTGTGCTGCCCCTTATAATTACCATAAATAGTAACAGGAATATGTTAGACAAATGACAATGTGTATCATGCTGAAGGGATATTTTTGAAATAAAATTTGCTTGTAATAAGGTCAACATAAAATTACAACAAAAGAAAATTTAGAGAGCAGAGTGAGTTTCTCCACAACATGTACAATGAAAACAGTGATAATATGTATTATTGAGTTTCTTTTTAAAAAAGGAAGCCATATACAAAGACCTTAAGCATTAACTCATTTATGTAGAAGATGGAAAATCTTTAATTTTTTGCAAGAAATTAATATATGCTAATTCAAAAAATTAAAGAAATGAATTTGAAGAGGAAATATTTCATTATTGTTATAAAGAATCCACTTGTCAAATCAGGCTTTGAAAGAAAAGTGTATTCCAGTGAATGGGGATTAAAATCAGGAAATATTAGCACCTAGCTGGGAAAAATCAAGTCTATCACATCTGTGTATAGATGGGCTGACATTAGAAGAGAGAAATAGCTGCAGCTAGCTGGGAGAGATTTCATCCTTGAGTGGATAGATCAACACTAGGAGAGATATATTAGCAACTAACTAGGAAAATCTGTTGACTATACTCATAATATTCCTGTTGATCTTATTGTTTGGCCCATGTATACTTAACTGTCTTTCTGGCCTTGTCTCCTCCAGACTTAAAGCTATATTCCTAGCCATGATGGAAACACCTGATGCCTATCGACCTTCAGGTAGACCTTCTGGAGGGTATTCCTGACTGCCAACCACAACTACGAGCCCCTTCAGCCTAAAATAGCTAGAGCAGTCATCATCCCTTGCACCCTCATGGCAGTTTGGGTTATTTCTTCAGAGGGGGGACTATTATAGATAGATGAGCTAGGTAGAAATATTCTAGGCAGTCAGATAGGGCTAAGTCCTGGAGAGGAGCAGGGCAAAGGTGAAACACACCACAGTTGCACATTGGCTGAAAACCAGGCCTCAAGATGGAGACAAGATGACTAGACTCACATACTTGTGCAAAAAACTGGGCTTAGTGAAGTATAGATAGACATCAAGACCTCTGGACCCACCACCTCCTAGGAGAATCCTTGTTCTTTCCATCCACGATTGGTAAGTGACTTACTTCCCAATTGGACCACCATTACCTAAGTGACTATACTTGTATCATTATTGGAGGTTCTGTTGTGCCCAGATTGTGAAGTCCCAAAGACCACCAGGAGGCCGTTTCCGATGTAAGCACACGAGGGTCGTTTATTCAAGCTTAAGCAGGGACTCTCAATTGTCACCGACACAGCGGATCGAGATTGAGAGCCCTGAGTCCCAAACTAGCAGGGTTTTTATTGAGAATACAACAAGCTTTGGTTATTAGTAGCCAGGTGATTGGTTAATACTTAATACATATGAAGTGTAGGGTTTTGGTTGGCTAGGCTTTGGGGGTCGAAGGGGATTACGTATTGGTTTTTGTAAGGGAGAAAGGTGCAAAGATTAACGGCCGGTTGTCACATACTGATCGTTAGCAGACCCACTGACTAATGGCCGCATCTATCTTGTGTGGATAGTTAGCTCATTAACTGCTTATCTTATAGATAGTGTGCCTGGAACGCTCTTTCCCTGGGTACACAGGTGGTTGGGTAATAAACTCAGGAATTTCAAGTGGTGAATTCCTAGTTTAAGCACAAATTTGAGAGAACAAAGGAGACGGCTCCAAAATGGAGTCATTTTGGTCCCACAGTTCATGGATGTGGCCCACATTGTACCCATGTGGGTTTTAACCTATAAAACTTCTCTGTAAAATGGGGCCCTGGGGCTACCCACTCGGGACCCCTCCTGCCCCTCAGGAGCTTTCCTATCAATAAATATCTTCCTACTTTTAAACTCCATCATTCTTCAATTTCTAGAGAAAAAGAACTTGGGATATTATCATATAGTTAACAGGTTGGGAGATATAATATTTCATATTTCACATTTCCTGTGACAAAAGACATTAGACTTATATAGGTATTGAAGGGGCTAAGGAATCTGGTGTGAAATTTTTATGACTTGGATGCCCAAGGATGGTCTCTCAGGTATTGAGAGACCTAAATTAGCTTAAGAGACTCCATTTTGTCTGAACTGCCCCAGTCCTGATGGGAAATTGTCCTCTGTGTAAACTCTGAAAGGGGGGATCTTATCTCACGTTTGTACTCCTGTGTGATGTCTCAACACACCAGATGTTATCTCATGCCTATACTCCTGCTTTTGACTGATGTTTAAGGGTTTAGACAAACAACTACAAGAGCATATATTGAACCCACCCCTCATAAATAACGGGATGTGTGTTTACATTTCATAAGGGCTGGTTTTACAATATGTATCTGGTAACCCAGAGGTGCTAACCACGCATTCTTTCTCCCTTCTGTAGATAACACTTACTGCAGGGCTGGGGGGGGGAGAAAAGTGTTTTCTTTATAAAAACTGACAAAAATTTCAGTCCAGGGCCAGTATCCTTGCAGGGGATTTGGTCCCGGCTGGAAATAAAGTTCTCTGGGGACTTTACATCTTGTTGTGACTCGGGTGATTATCACTGTTGGGGACTTAGCCCCAACAGTGTGAAGACAATCTCTGGACTTTTCAGCACCAGAGGGGTTGTATACTTTGTTTTGAGTCCATTTGCCCTATTTATTGAGAAACTGCTATTGTTTGCTGAAAGCAGACTGTTTACTTTGCCCTGTTGGTTTAGGTCAGGCGTGACAATTGTTTCATTGTTATGGGTGTTCCACAATTGGATCACTAGTCATTGAAGGGTTAGCCAACTTACTTATCTTAATAATATTTAGTTAATATTTACCTTGAAAATAGGCAATATTTTTATTGTAGATAAGTAAGTTAATTAGATATCTTGTAGGCAGTTAGACAGGGCCAGCCCACTTTGAGCCAACATGAGGGAAAATCAAGACACAGGCCAGCATTGTAAAAGAAGAGAAACTACCATACAAACATTATAAAAGAAGAGAAACTGCCACAACCCTGTGCTTCCCCTAAGGATGAATAGCAGTGATTGATGTTCCAAATAGGTAGTGGACCAAGATTTTACTCACCCCTTCCAGGAAAGATCCATGGCCAAAAATTCTTGTGACTTGCTTCCCCATTTGATCCCCCATTTAATCAATATTACCTAAGTGACTATACTTGTTATAATCTTATTGGTTTTGCATAGTTTTGTCCACTTTGTGATTTCTCATTGGATCAATATTACCTAAGCAGCTGTACTTGCAATCTTATTAGTTGACTATAGTTTTGTCCCACCTTGAACCTGCCTCACCTCCTGACTTTGTCCCATAAAACACCTTTGAGAAGTTGGGTGAGCCAGCAACCCAATTTCAGGTACCCCTTCTCTCTTTCTTAGACAGAAGCTATCTTTCAATAAACTTTTCCTACTGTTAACCTCCACTGTTCCTAGAACTCATTCTTTGACTTTAGAGAACATGAACTCATGCTTTGAATATCTAGCAGGTTTGGGAGTTACATCTATCCCCCTATATCATTTTCTTCCACATGTAAAGTGACATTGAAATCAAAGATGTGCTACAATTTAAATTGTTAGTTTTGTAATATATATTTTAATGTCAAAAAAGGAAGTACAAGAATCTAGCATGCCTTTCCATACAAGAGCTACTTTCTGACACAAAGATGATTAAACAACTAATGATGAATATTCATGGTAGGCTCAAAGTAATCATTTGTCAATGCTCTGCAAAGCTGTGGAAGTGTACTCATAAACAATAGAAAAGTCTGCTAAAAACAGTTCCTGCATTTCCAAAAACATCAGAAACTAGTAAGATGTGAAGAAAAGGCTATCAATGAATAAAATACCCACATAAATCTCCATTTTAAATGTAGGGTATAAAAACCTTTCAAGACCTGTATGACTCATATTATTACTGGGGATCCATCTAGGGGCCTGAATGTGTGACATAACTGTAGGGATTTGTTCACCCACCCACTAGAAAAGATACAAACAAAGCACATAGAAATGGAAAAATGAGTTCATTCATGATTTCACTAAATATGTATGACAGGTACTCTCTACATTGCACAGAAAGTCTCCTAATTATAGGAGAGGTAGAACAAAAGCTAGAAAAGGTGCATAAGTAAGATTCATCCAGGCTTTGACCCAACAGAAGGCCCAGAAAATGTTGAAAGCCTGCATCTTTTAAAAACTTCTTGGGTCCAGGTGTAGAGGTTGAAAAGTCACTCTTAGCATGACAAAGCAGGACAGATAGCTTCAATTTTGAATTGGTAATTTTTAAAATTCCATTTTAACTTCTCAATTTTAACATGGCAGCAGTTACAACCTGTTAGTATGATTCCTGCCCAAATTGTTTCCCAGTGTCATTGTTGCCACCTCTCAAAAATACTATACTGATATGAGATAGGGCTGTAAGACCCAGGGCCTTACCAAACGCTTCAAGGAGCTGACTACAGCGAAGAACACCCGGGAAGGAACACACCAGACAAGTTGGAAAAACAGACCTTTATTAGTCTGGCCAGATGGCACACCCAAAGCAAAATAGCTTACAGAGGCAACTGGCTCAGAATCCCAGGCTGTTTTTATAGGAGGTTGAGGGGGAAGTTAACATATTAAAGAAAGGGGGACAAAGGTTAGTGGTCGACTCTCACATATTGATGATTAGCAGACATCTGCAACTTGTTCTAACAATTGTGGTGCCTGGAATATCAGTTCCGGATAAACAAGGAGTTGAGTAGTTTACTCTGGGACTCTAGGTCTGTTACAAATCCCTATCTAGCGTCCGTAAACTAACAAGCATCTCCATCCATTAACTCACATTTTAATCACAATGGGGCTGGAGAAAAAGGAACAAAGGTTATGCAGTCCCACAGGGCATGGCAATTTTGTGTGGAGAAATGGGCGAGACTAGTCAATTGCAGGATCCTAAGGCATCACTGGATGATTCTTAGGATCACATATGTAGAATTTCTTGCAGGCTGTCATGAGACATGGATGGTATAAAAGAGATGATGGGATGTTATGAGGAGCCTGCTATCATTGTGATTCCTCATGGTATCCTACTCCTAGATGCAGAGTGCACTTTTAATTTTGCTTTTTATCCTTTTTTTCTCTTTGGACCAAGATCACTCTACAGAGCTACTTCTTCCCCTACCATTTCACCTTTAATTTTTCTAATAAACTTTTGGCACCGCTCTTGTCTTGTCTAATTCTTTGTTTGAGGTAAGAAGGACCTGGAATACTTTTAATTGGCAAGCCATTTTTAAAAGAACTACTCCAAATTGCCGCAGACCAGCTGCAGTTGATGCAGGGTAGGAAGGGGAGAGGTCTCGGGCCAGCGAGTGAGAAAAGAGCCGTCGCAAGCAATGTGCAGGTTCCCTCTGAGAAGTCTCAGGGTCTGATTTATTTTTATATCTCTAAGCACTAGCTAGGGAGCATTGGGCGGAACATGTTTACATTTTAGGTTGCCTTAGCAACATCTAGTGAGGTAAAGGTTATTTTTACTAAACAGTATGTTTCTCTAAGCTGATTCATTTCATTGAACATCATGAATACATTTCTTAAAAATCACAATTGTCCCCTTATTTTCCCATACCTAAGTAGAACAGAATGTAACTAAGTAGAACAGAGGGTAACTTAATTAAAATCTCTATAGCAGTGGGGGTACAAGCAAGATTTAATTAATTAAATGTCAAACTTGTGGTCAGCTAGCCCTTGAGAAACTGCACAACAGTTAATATAGTTTGCTATTAGCTCTCTACCTCTCTATACCTCTATTTATCTTAACTAACTGTCATTTGGGTTCATAGTTCATGAGCAGGAGATATTTACAGCACTGTGAGAAATATCGAATAACTCCCCTCCTTAATGCATTTACCTGTCCCAACTTTCTCTCTATTTCTTATTTCCCACTATTTCTTACATCTAAAGTCTGTCCTTTCAACCTCTTCATAAGACCCCTTTAGTAATAAGAAGGTCAGCAATAAGAGGGGGGAGTTATAGTAGTGGGAAAATAGAGGAAGTTTCAGGAGAGGTTTCTTTAGAAGTGGATGTGGCAATAGAACTAAGAGAAACTGGAATTTGGGACTTTTGAGCCAGATCAGATTTCAATACATCATTGCCAATTTGCCTTATGGAGAATTTGTTGTTAGTCACAAACACAATGACTCCTGTGACCAGAGTAACAATTTTAAACATTATGGTGTGAAAAAAATAAAACATGAGGGTACGATGTGTTCCACCCTTCTTTTCCCCAAGCTGGAACTTTGTCAAGCAGCCTTGGAGGTCAGTTGGGCTTCACCACCAAATCAATATTGCAGTCTGATGGATCTATGCAGATGAATTTACCTTCACAATATCACTTATTTATGAACCGGTGGTTGCATCTATTATACAATGTTACATAGTTTTCTAATCTCTTAGCCCTGACTTATCGCTGTCCTTTCAAAGAATTTTCTGTAATGAAAAGACTTCCAACATTTCTATTTAGATGCGTATAATGAAAGAGACATTCATTTTATAGTGTCTCTTACTTTAAATGTGACTCTACCCATAACATCATGTTTTGGTACAGAATTAATATCATTTATCATTTTGTATTGCTGGGATTGAATCCACAGCCTGCCATATGCTAGATAAGCCCTCTGCTCTTGAGTTACATTCTCAGAACCCTGTAATAGTTTTATATTTATTCCAAGGCAAGCAGCAGCTTTAGATTTAGACTACATCTGCTTTCCATTTTGTAAGAAATTTCCCTGGGTTTCAATAGACTGATAATGATTCATGCATTTTTATCTATCCATAGATAGTTTCCTGAATTATTTTCTTTTTTTTTCCCCATTAAGTTTATTGGTACATTTTAGGTATAAAATACAGTTACATTCATCATTGGGATCTTGTACCATTACATGATGTATCTGGGTTCTTATTTTTTCTTCTTCCCGTGCCCCCCCTTGACCACCTCCACCCTTCCCTATTTGCAAAGACTTTGTTTCAATTTTTTCCTTTTCTCATATTTTTTCTTTTCCCTTCTTTTCTTTCCCCTAACCTTCCCATTTCCCCTGCTCTTTTAGACCTTTTCTTCCTATTACACAATATCAATTATACATTTTTTAAATTACAATATCAAGATCTAGGAGACATTACCACAGATTTTACAGAATTTAAGAAGATATAGAAAGCATATTCCAAAAATCTTTTTTGGAGTAAATTTGACAACTTCTAAGAGTACCATGGAAGACAAATTAATGAAACTAACCCTGGAGGAAATACAAAATTTGAATAGCACCACTTCTCCCCTCATTTTAGGAACTCAACATTGTGCTAATCCTAAAATTGGATAAGACAAAAGTATGAACATAGATAGAAATTTGTTTAACAAAACAAACTATTAGAAGTCAGATCTGGCAGTATGTAGAAAGTGGTTTTGTTATAGGGATGGCAGTGTTGGCTCAGCATTGGAAGATCCATCCCCCAAAGTCATCATTTTCACAGAGGAAAGGAAAAAGCCATATGATCCTGTCACTAGTTTGAGAAAAAGTATTGGACTAAATTCCACAGATGTTCATGGTAAAAGCTATCAGGAGACTAGGAGTAGAACAGAATCTTCTCAACAGATCAAAGACATGTACTCCATACTTCCAGCAAAAATGTGTTATATGAACACAGAAGATACAATGCTTTCTCCCTAAGGTGAGGAACAAGGGCAGATATGCCTACTCTTCATCTGTCCATTAAACTTTGAAACATAGGGCTAAACCAAAACAGTCTGGCAATAAAATGACACAATTAGGATAGGATTGGCAAGGTAGAAGCAAAATCTTTTTATGTAGATGAAGTGATCATCTACAGAGAAAATACTAAAAAAATCTCTAGGAGCCCCTAGAACTTGTATTTGAATTTAGCAGGATTAGAAAACACAAGGTATATATAAAAATTCAGGTCTATATATACTTGCTATAAATGAAGAATTGGATATTGAAATTGAAAAGTTATGTAGGAGTACAAAGGACCTAGAAAAGTAAAAAGAAAAAGGAAAAGAAACAGTGTTGGAAGACGTTTAGTACCTAATTTTAAGACTTCTTCTAAAGCTACAGTAATCAAGGCAGTGTTGTTGTAAGGAAAGACATATAGATCTTTGGAATAAAACAGAGAATCTACAAATAGAACCACTCATATATGGTCCACTGAGTTTTGAAATATTATTTAACATTAACATTTTGTAGAATATAAACTCAATTCAAGAGCCGAGGAAAAGATAGTGTTTTCAGCAAATGGCACTAGAACACCTTGTATCTGTAAACAAAAAATTAACCTCAACCCTTTATTTCCATACATAAAAATAACTTCAAAGTATATATGAACCTAAATATGAAAAACTAAAACTATAAAACATTATGAAGTAATTATGGGGGAAAATGTTCATGAATTTAGGGTAGGCAAGAACATCCTAGGATACAAAAAACAAGATATATAAAAGAAAAAAATTGATAAATGTGATTACATCAAAATTTAGAACTTTAAATGACATCATTAAAAGGAAAAGTAGTCCTTAAACAGACCATATTTACAATGCATATAACTTATGACCAGAATATACAAAGAACTCTTACAGCACATTAATAGAAAACCCAATTAAAAAGTAGACACAAGAAGATGATAAATAGCCACTACAGAACAAGGAAAGGTGTGCAACTCTAGAATCAGAAAAATACTAATCAGTACAATAACAAGATTGATTTATATCCTCATTAGGGATATGAATTTAAAAGTTTTAAAAGCCTTGTCATGATTTTTTCTTTTTGTTGGATTCTCCCCCTTTGCATTTAATTTGTCACGCCCAACGGATTCATTCTGCTGGGCTTCCTGGGGTTGTAATCCTCCTTTTCTTTTCCTAGGATATTGTCTAAAATTTTTTGGAGTGCTGGTCTGGTATTCATGAAGTTCCTGAGGTTCTCTTTATCATGAAAGTATCTTATTTCTCCATCAATTTTGAAAGATAGTTTTGCAGGGTACATCAATCTGGGTTGGAGGCTGTTTTCCTTTAGGGCTTGAAATGTGCCACTACAGGCTCTTCTTGCCTTGAGGGTTTGCACTGAGAATTCTGCTGTGATTCTGATGGGTTTTCCTTTGTATGTGATTTGTTTCTTTTCTCTCACTGTAGAATTTTTTCTTCTGTTGAGTTGCTGGAATCCTATTATATGCCTATGTGTAGATGTTTTTCATCAAGGTGAGTTGGAGTCCTGCATGCTTCACTTATTTGCATGTCAAGTTCTTTTTCCCTGCTTGGGAAGTTTTCTGCCATCACTTCTGTGAATAGTTTTTTATGTCATCTGCACTCTCTGCTGTTTCTTCATTGATTCCAATCAGTCTTGTTGTTCTTCTTTGCTTCATTTAGCAGCTGCTGGATTGATTTCTTGTGGTCTCTTAAAATTTTAAAGAAATTTTTTTCCTGGTCACTAATTGCAATCTTATCTTCTATATCTGAAATTCTGTCATCACATTGGTTCATTCTGCTGTGTAGCGTTTCAATGGAGTTTTTAATCTCCTGGAAATCTGTTTATATTTGTTTTATGGATTCCATTTTTTTCCTATTGTGGGATTCCATCATATTCCTCAGCTCCTCTATTTTTTTATCTGTATCTTCTCTAGATTTATTAATTATGTCTGGTACTATGGGCACAATCTCTGCTGTTATGTGAGAAATTATTTCTGATTTCATTTTTTCCAGATCCTCTTTTGTTGCCAATTCAGGGAGTTCAGGTGGCTGAGTATCAGATTCTTCCATTTTGTTTCCCTTCAGGCTTGCTGTAGGTGATCTGGAAGTCTGTTTTTGAGGCTTGTTTATGTGTCTTCTCATTTCTACTGTGGGGGGTGGGTGCTGTTGGTGCCTGCTTGGCTCACCTCCTCTGCCCTGGGAGCAGGGGAATGGTTGCCCAGGAGCCTCCTACTGGGTGCTGGGATTGGCTCACCTCCCCTGCCCTAGGAGTGGTGGAATGGTGGCCAGGGAGCCTCCTGGTTGCTGACTCCTGAATTATTTTCTATGAATGTGATTCCTATGTTGCCTTACATTGAGGAACCTTTCCATGTAACACAGAGGTAGGCAGATATTTGAAGAAACTCTACTAAGAACTACATTTCCATATGCCAAATTGACCACTGTTTAATCTTTTATATTTCAAGATCTCATATAACTTACTTCTTCAGATATGACTAGAATGACATTGGAGTGATATATATATATAAATATATAGTATAAAATATAAAATATGTAATATATATTACATATATAATATAGGGCATATATGTGCACATATATAATATAAAAATATATATTATATATATATTGTTTGTTTGTTTGTTACCAGGGATCCAACTTGGGACCTTGCACTTCCAAGGCAGGTGGCAGAAGCACTGAACTAAACCCCTGGCCCAATTTTATATATTTTTAATTATATATGTAATTAAAATACAGAGAACAATAATTTTCATCATATAGATATGATTTATTTTGTTGGATAATAATATATTTGTAATTTACATACTGAGGAGTAAATCCCACAAATAAGGGGGCAGAAGTTTACATCATTGAAATATACTCAGAAAATTGTTTAAATAAAACAATGTGTGTTATTTGTATTCCAAAATGCACAAAATGATCTCATGAGAAAACAAACCAGTTATCCAAATGTTCACTGAGCAGAAAGGTGAAAATCACTTAATACCTAGATTTGGATTTTAAATTTATATAAAATCAATAATTATGGAAAAATAAAGATACAAATGAGCAGGACCAGGTATTTGGCTCAATGGTGCCTGTGCTTGCCTCTCAAGCACAAGGTCCTGAATTCAATACCAGGTACCAAAAAAAGACACAAATGAGTAGTTATTTTTGTTAGTTTTTGAACTGGCCAAAGATCCTAATTGTCCAGGCTTATATTTTTTGAGTTGAGAGTAAAAGATTTATTAGTACACAAACTAGATATTGATGAAGCAGCAGTTGATCAAAAACAAGATGTTTTCATAAATAAGAGGCTAAAATACAAAACAAACCAGCATCAATGAAACTCCCAAAATGTAGTTTAATATTTTACAGAAAGGGAAGCAGCAGAAAGCCAATGAGCACATAGATTCAATTAAGTCAAGCAAGTGAAGTCATGATGGAGGTAAGTAGAAAATCAACTGGAAATGTAGTTTATTTGGAAGATCAAGTTAGTGCTATATGTAAAAGATGCATATAGCATGGCTACACATGAAATTATAAATGACTGAATGTGATGATTCATGAAAACATTCAGGATAGCATATCAAGAATCAAAATTTAAGATGTGATAAATACCTTTTTATTGATCTTTAAACAAACATTGAGCTACTAATTTTTTAAAAAGAATGTTAGACTCTGATAGCCAATCTGACTCCATTTGTGTAAAGTCCATTAATTCCGAGTGGTCACCTTCCCTTTCCCCTTTGGGAGTCCCCTCAGTTAATGCATGACAAACTGCAGCATCCTGTGTGAATCGGCAACTATGTTATTTTTACAACCTTGTAAACAGGATACTCTGCACCTGTGTAAGTTTGCAACTATGTTATCTTTACTATCTTGTAAACAGGATGCTCTGCACCTGTATGATATTTTGTTTTAATTAAACTGTGTGAAACTTCCCGACTTCCACTAATTTAGCAAAGTTCTGTTCCTATGAAATTCCACTTGTGCTCTCCCCCTCCCTGAGCCCTTCCCAAATAGAAGAGTTCTTAAAAGTACCCTGCAAATTACCTTTCCTCTGTCCAGAGTTTTTCTGGTGCAAGTCACTTTGAAATGCCAGCTTATGATAATAAAGAACTCAATTAAATTCAGAATGTGGCACATCTTTATAATTCCAACTCACCTGGCCCTATAACAAGACAAAATGGTGGGGTAGTGAGTACCAGTAATTCAAATTCTTTAGGAGAAAGTGTCTAGAATCTAGAGAATAATTGCTTGGAATGGATCAGAAGTGAGAGCAAATGTACATGAGAATGACACTGGAACTGACAGAGAAGAATATAGGATTAAGTGATACAGAAGATTTGGGCTATGCTGCAGAGAAGAAAAGGAATCAATGACAGCAGTGGCTGGCTAGCTGCCATCTGAGAGAAAAAATGAAGCTAACAACTACTCTAGTCATGGAGAACTGCATTGGGACCAGAAGAATCTTATGGAGTTGGAGAAAGTAGGAAGAACATGAGACACTGGTTCCTGAGCAGACATCTAGTCAACAGTTGGTGAGTGACTGTGGTGCAAGCTTCTGAGGACACAGTCATGCAGAGGAGGAGCTGGTGGGGATATTATTGTGGGGAAAGCCTGGATATTTAAACACTGGTCACAGAACATCCCTTTGGCTGCTTCATACTTTCAAGCTCCCATAGTGGATGAGGGAATGATAGTCATGAGAGACTGATGCGAGTTCAATAGCAGACTTGCGGGAGTTCCACTGAGAGACAGGAAATGATGATCATGATTCAGTTCCTACAGTCAGATACCAGATTCAGCCTGAGTTACATAGGATTGGAAGTTCACATTATTACCATATTTGTACTGCTAAAGGGAGACCCAAAACAGGTTCTTATGGTATGATATTTCTCAATTATCCCTGAAAGATACCACTGTAACATGTTAGCCTGTTCCTGCTGTAATTGAATTGATTGCATAGTACTAATCCTTTTTTTTTGCTCAAATTCTCTTATTGATACATTTTAGGTATACAATACGTTTATATTTATCATTGGGTGCTTGTACCGGTACAGGATGTATCTTGGTTCTTATTTTTTCCCCATTCCCTGTGCTGTTTTCACCACCTCTACCCTTCCCTTTTTACAAAGACTTTGCTTCCATTTTTTCCTTTTCTCATAGTTTTTCCTTTCCCCTTCCCCTCTCACTTCCCCTACCCCTTTGGACCTATTCTTCCTATTTCAAATTATCAATTATTCATTGTAATCATTTTAATCCTTATTTACACTTTCAGTTTCTCACATGAGAGAAACTATTCAGTATTTACACATGTGTGTCCTATTTATTTCACTTGAGTATGTCCTCAATGTGCATCCATTTAGCTATAAATGTTTCTAGTTTATCTTTCTTTATGGCTGAGTGGTACTCCATTTTATAAAAACAAACAAACACATCTTTATCCAGTTTCCAGTTGACGGGCGATTGGGCTGTTTCCAAGCTTTAGCTATTACAAACTGTGCCGCTGTAAACATGGGTGCACATATATTTCTGTGGTATGATTCTTTTAATTCTTATGGGAAGATACCCAGCAGTGGAATAGCTGGGTCAAATGGGACCTCTAGTCCTAGTTCTTTGAGGTATGTCTATACTGATTTCCACAGTGGTTGCACCAGTCTACACTCCCATCAACAATGGAGAAATGTTCCTTTCTCCCCACACCCACTCCAGCATTTGTTATTGATTGATTTGTAGATACTAGCCATTCTTTCTGGGGTTAGGTGGAATCTCAGTATTGTTTTCATCTGCATCTCTCGAATGACCAGTGATGGTGAACATTTTTTCATATGTTTATTTGTTGCTTTTATTTCTTTGTCTGAGAAATGTCTGTTGATTTCAGATGCCTTATTTTGAATTGGGTCTTTGAATTTGGGGGGTCAGATTTTTTTCAGTTCTTCATATATTCTAGATAGTAGTCCTTTGTCTGAGGTACAGCTGCAAAAGTTTTTTTTTCACATTGTAGATTGTCTCTTAGCTCTGTTGGTGGTTTCTCTTGCATTGCAGAAGATTTTTAATAAGATGAGATCCCAGTTGTTGATTCTTTCTGCTAGTTCTCATGCTACTGAGGTTTTGTTCATAGCGTCTTTTCCTATGTCAATGTCTTCAAGAGTTCTACCTAACTTATCTTCCAGCAAGTTTAGTGTTTCTGTTTTAATATTTAGATCTTTAATCCACTTTGATCTTATTTTAGTGCATGATGATAGATATGGGCCTAGTTTTAATCTTTGGCAGGTTAAAATCCAGTTTTTCCAACACCATTCATTAAATAGGCTGTCTTTCCTCCAATGAGGGTGGTTGGCTCCTTTGCCAAAGATGAGGTGGCTGAGTATGTCTGGAGTTGTTTCTGCATCTTCTAAAA
This sequence comes from Heterocephalus glaber, assembly GCF_053883595.1. Classification (NCBI taxonomy): domain Eukaryota; kingdom Metazoa; phylum Chordata; class Mammalia; order Rodentia; family Bathyergidae; genus Heterocephalus; species Heterocephalus glaber. Next base: position 18,090,700 of record NW_028258384.1, on the reverse strand, counting down.
TCTATTCCACTAATCTTAGGGTGTGTTTCTTTGCCAGTACCTGCATAGTACTAATCTTGACTCAGTGGACAATTTGGTGTCAGAGAACTTCTCTGCCAAATCCACCATCACACTGTGTTCACATCAGACATATTATTGGTTTAAGTTTTTGTAGGTTTCTTGAATTATTTAGTAATGTGGGGTCATATTATGTTCTTTTATAGTTTCTTGTGTTTATTAAGTTGTTACTCCTGTATATTTGTTCTTTCATTGCCTCTGATTTAGTAGGTGTCTTGGTTATCTCACTCATCTCAGCTCCCCATCTAGTTTCTTCACCTCAAACCCTGAAACAATATTATTAATGTATTTCTTTGTTCTTTTTCCAAACATGTAAATTCCTCCTCTTAAAATTCAACATATTTAACCAACTCACAGTCTTTTCTATCTACATTAGTATAATTCCTCAATCCTCCCCATCCTAAACCTTTGTCTCTTCCATACCTTACTTACCATAGTGTCCTCCCTTATAAGTAAGTTCCAACAACTAATAGCTTTCCTCAATCACAAAGTAAACCCCCTTTCTCATATATCATGCCCTTGCCCCCACAAAAATATCCTCTGAAAATTCTCAATACCAAACTTTCAACTCAACAAATAGTACCACAATAAAATCAGACACCACATCAAACTTTTCTTCTCACCTATCAGTCTCCCTTTCAAACTTTCCACTTGGTACCTAATACTACTCATCAAACACCCTCCCCATTCTCCTCACCCCAACTCACACTGGAGAGCAATCACAAATAATGAACTGTCATAGTGTGCATAGAAAATAAACAAAGGAGGAAAGAGTAACTGAAAGGAATATCAAGTGTTGTGAGATTGGATCTGTTGATGCTATTATAAATAGAAGCAATTCTTTTGGTAAAACATAGGGATAGAAATGAAATCACTTAAAAACTAGAAGTCATACTACCACTGGACATACAAAAGTGAAAATTTGTATCCTATTAAAAATCTCTATATAAGCCACAAACTCCCTTCACTTCTCTAGTTCCCAACCTGTAATAACTGCCTCCCCCCAAAAGAGGAGGAGAAATAAAGAGGAGAGGCAGCCTCTTCTCCCTCTCTCTCTTTCTCTCTCTCTCTCTATACATATAATATACAAATAAACAAAATATGTAATATATATATTTGTGTATATATATACAAATAAACACAGATACAAGAAGGAGAATGGGGAAACAAGAAAAGAGATTTCTGAATGCCCCCAACTCTCCCAAGGCAGAGCAAGGGGTCACAGAGTGAAGAGAAAAAAAAATTAGGTATTAGGAATCTTTGAAAAGTTCATAGATGGGATGGAGAAAATAGACAGTTTCAAAGGGGAAATGAACCCATATATGCATGGTGAATTTGTGGGAAATAGGTAAAAAAAAAAGGACAACCTAACCAAAACAGTTTAAAATGTGAACAACAAATGGAACAGAGATATAGAACTCTTGAAAAGATAGCAGACAGAAATATCTGAACTCAAAAGTAGTATAGAATTTGTACATTACAGAAATGACCAATGTGAAGACAGATGTTTGAGATTGAGCACAAAATAGTGAATTACAAAAAAAATCTCAATGAAGGCAAAAAGAAAATAAGAGAACAAGAAGAAAATGCAGCAGCCAAAAGATGATAACAAGAAGATCAATCTAAGGCTAATCTAATTTAGAGAAAAACTAGAAGATAACACAGATGAATTCACTAACATGCTTACAGAAATTATCAAAGAACATTTCCCAAATATAAAATGTTTTGAACTCAAGGTAGTGATGCTTATAGAACAGCAAACAATTATAATGAAAGAAGTTCACCAAGGCATATCCTTATTAAATACACAGATATCAGCAAAGAACCAGAATTTTCAATGCAGAGAAAAACAAAATAATCACATATGAAGTTAAACCAATTAGAATTACAACAAACTTCTCAGCACAAACACTGAAGGCCAGAAGAACTTGGAGTGAAGTATTTCAAACCCTAAGAACAAATAAATTTCAAGCCAGATTAACTTACCCAACTGTTACAGTTTGTGTCTATATTTCCGCCCAAAGCCTCATGTGGTCATAGGCTTGATCTAGTGTGTGTAAAACTGGAATTAATTCATGAGGCAATGCTGGGAAGAGCACTAGAATAAGGGTATGTGTGTTACTCACCTTAAATAGTCTGAATAAGAGAAAATGGGCAGGGAGACACTGTTATGCTCTCTTGTTACCTTTGCTGTCTTGTGTGTGCCATGTTGTTTTTGTCTTGCTATCCTTGTTTGCCATTCCAGTCACAGAGTCAGCCAATTATGGACTGAAACCTCTATGAACTGTAAGCCAAATAAATGCCTTATCTTTTAACATTTGGTGCCAGGTATTTTGTTTCAGCAATGAGAAAAATGGAACTAACACACCAACAAAGTTATCCTTCAAAAAATTGGAGAAACAAGGTATTTCCATAAAAAAGACCAGCTCAGAAGATATATTATTGCTAAACCAGCTCTAGAGAAAATACTCAACAATTTTCTGGACAGAAACAATGAATTAGACACAGCTAAAAACACAGAAGAAAGTAGTGAGGTCAATGGATAAATAGCAAAAAAAAATATCAGGGAAAGAAAAAAAAAATGATACTCAAACAGATAAAGAAGATAATAATAGTAAGTAACCAACACATCCCAGTAATATCTCTCAATGTCAATGACCTCAACTCTCCAATCAAAATCCACAGGCTGGAAGACAATAAAAAATAGAATCCAACAATCTGTTGCATTCAAGAAGCTCATGTAATCCAAAAAGATATTCATAGACAAAAAATTAAAGGATGGAAAACAACATTTCATGGACCAAGGCCTCCAAAACGCACAGGTGTAGCAATTCTAAGGACAGACGTGGTAAACTTCAATTTTAAACTGAAAGAAGTGACAAAGAGAGTTATTACGTACTATTAAAGGAACAATCCAACAAGAAGAAATAGCATTGATAAACATATATGTGCTAAATATTGGAGCATTGTCTTTATAAAAGAAAAACTGCTGAAATTAAATGATAAAATAAACACTAACAAAATCATAATATACAATGAACTAAACCAAATAAACCACTTAAAATTGAAGACTCAGTCAAGAAATGGCAAGAGAAATAAACATACACTTCACAGAGGAAAAAATACAAATTCTCAACAAATATATGATAAAATGTTCAACATCTCTGACCATTCAAGAAATTCAAGTTAAAGCAACATTAAGATTTCATCTTACTTTAGAAAGAATGGTAATTATTAGTAAATCAAACAATAACAAATGCTGAAGTTGCTTTGGTGAAAAATGAACCCTCCTTCATTGTTGGTGGGAATGCAAACTAGAATAACCATTATGGAAATCAGTATGGAGATTTTTCAAAGAACTGAATTTAGTAATTTCATACAACCCAGGTATCACTCTGCTAGGTATCTTCCCCAAGGATCTTAAGTCATCATACTACAGTGATACATGCATACCAATGTTTTATAGCAGCACAATTTGTAAGAGCAAAACCCTGAAAGCAGCCTGTATACCCATCAACAGATGATTAGATAAAGAGAATGCGGTATCTATGTATATAATGGAATAGTACTTGGCTATAAAGAATGATATATTTGAGACATTTGTAGGAAAATGGATGCACCTAGAAAATACAGTGTCAAGTGAATTAAATAAGACACAGAAACTTAAATACTATATTCTACCTCTGAATTGAGTGAGGTAAAGTGAAATAAAGAAAATGATAAAAGATAAATGGAAATGGACAAGGGGACAGGCCTCTTGTAATACAGAAGTGGTCCAAGGGAACAAGGGTGAGGTGTGAGGAAGAAGGGAAAGGGAAATAAGAGGAATAAACATGTACCATTCAGGGAACTTAATAACTCCAATTAGTGTAAACACTATATGCCATAATATGAGCTAAGATTTAAAAAAGTCACCAATTACAAAAAAGGGGATAGGAGAACCTGAAGAGGAGGTAGGAGAGGGAGGGAAAAGGAAGAGGATTAAAGAAAAGAAATAAGCTGTATTATGTAGGAGCATCCATTCCTCAAGATGATTGTGAACTGTATGAATTGCAAACATGTACTAATAAAATTTTAAAAATGTGTAAAAATGAATTCCAAAGGCTGTAATCTCATTTGTGGAAAACTATCACATTCTTGTTGGTAACTTCTTTAAAGCCTCTCTATCCCTATAGCTCAATTTTCTTAAAGGCCAGAATGCACAAAAAGTGCTACTTTTCTTGATTTATAATTTATTAGCATGAAACCAGTAATCTGCCATTCAATAAACCCACATGTTATTCTGATAGATACTGAAGTTTAAACAATTATTGCCCTGTGTTTCCTTAATACAATTCATTTAGACTTGGTAGAGATGTCAATTAACAGTTTTTAGTATAGCTGTGACATAATCAGATTTATGTTTCTCAGGTTATATATAATATGGTGGTGCAACAGTGGAAACAAGGAAATCAATTTGGCAGGTATTGAGACAAGAAAACAGGGTGTGGATAAATTTGTTTGGAAAAGAAGGGATGATGAAATCCCTGGATACATGTGCAGAACCATTCTGAAAACCTTGCATGTGAATTTTGTGGAGGAACTCCAGAAGGTTTTTTATTAGAATATATGGATGTGACACCAGTGTGCAAAATATAAATAAGAGATAGTTGCTATTATTCATTTGCTATTGTGTCTCTTCAAGATAGTCCACCCTACACTATAGGTTGTTTTTTTTTCCCATTTTTCCTACACTTACTTGGCCTAAACTCACTCTGTAGATCCTGCTTTTTTCCTAACTTTAATAAATGTGGAACATTGTCATGTTTATGTTTGTTTCATTCAATTCATTGTTCGGAAGAGAAAGAACCTAGAGACCCCCAGCATCCCAGAGCCCAGTAACATATCTGCTAAGCCAGTCAGGAGAGCAGGTAAGGCCCTTTGGACACTTTTGTTGTTGTTGTTGTGTTGTGCCCAGATTGCGAAGTCCCCAAAGACCACCAGGAAGCCATTTCCGATGCAAGCACACGAGGGTCGTTTATTCAAGCTCGAGCAGGGGCTCCCAACCGTCACCGACGCAGTGGATCAGAATTGAGAGCCCCGCATTTCAAATTAGCGGGGTTTTTACTAAAGTTACAGCAAGGTTTGGGGATTTTCCATTTAGCAATCACATGATTGGTTGGCATTTAGCAAGCATGAAGTGTATACTTCTGATTGGCTAGGCCCATTGCGGGTTGAGGAATGATTACGTATAGGTTTTACCAGGGAAAAGAGGGACAAAGGTTAGTGGCTGACTGTCAAGTACTGGCAGTCAGTAGACACAATGGCTAATGGTCACGACCATTATGTACTGATGGTCGGCACATTAACAGATTGTTTTACAAATAGGGCCCCCCCCCCAAGGTTTATTTCCTGGGCAAACAGATGGTTGAGCAATTAACTTAAGAACTTTGCTTTGTTACAGAGTGTGTCTTTTGTCCCAGAGCAAGCACATTTCAACCATTAATAATAGAGGCTAGGGGAATAGTGGCTTTTAGCAAAATGGAGTCGCTTTGGTTTCACAGTTGTTTCTCTAAAATCAACATCCATAAATATTTTTTTTTTCTTCTTTCTCTTTATCTCTCTCCTCTAAGCTGGGGGACCCAGGAGACTTTTCTCATGTCACTGAAAACTGTTTCCTGCTTTTCCCACCATGAGGGAAATGCATAGGTTCTGGTTTTTGTTTTTTTTCTCAAATGTTAAGAGGCCTACAGGCTCACCCAAAGTTTATCACTTCTTTTCTTTCTTTTGTTTTTGTTTTTGTTTTGGATACAGGGTCTCACTATGTAGCTCAGAGTGACCTTGAACTCACTATATAACCTAGGCTGGCCTCAAACTCATGGTAATTCTCTTGCCTCAGCCTCCTAAGTGCTAGAATTGCTCATGTGTGCCACCACATCTACTTTTTTCTTCTCTTTCCCATTTTCAGTCACTCTGTGAGTCAGGAAGCTTGCTTAAATATCAGCCTACACCAGTTTATTCCTTTTAATGCTTAAAATCCCATCCACACTTTTCTGTTAGATGGGCTTTTCTTTCTCACAGTGTAATTTCATCCTAGTTAATTCAATATTCTTTCATTGCCTGAATCAGCCATATGAGTTCTGCTATGTTTGTTTGCTATTTTTTTCAGCTGGCCTTATTGTCAATTGGGAAATCTTACACTTGGAAATAGGAGGTAACCTTCATTTAGAGAACATGTAGGTTTCCTCCCTGTTTTCTTTTGAATTAGGCTAGGCCCCTTCCTTGTTTCTTCTAACAAAATTTGGGTAATTAAGAAACATATGACTGATGACCTGAGCAGAACAAAATAACATCCAATAAAGCTTAACTCAAGTGACTGTCAATATACAAATGTAGAGCCATCCCTGTTCTCAGGAGTTTTTAAAGTTTTTTTCAAGAGGTTTCTGTCCCTACTGCCTCAAACCAAATAACTAAATATTTAATATCAGGGTAAATGCAAGAAATATTGTTTATCAAGTGGCTCCACCCTGCTTAAGTAGAGGCATTAAGTGGCTTAAAATGCCTAAGTGAGTCCCAGTGGGGAGGAATTCCACCTTGATCTTATGAGAGTTTCAAAGGGCCACACCTTACTTCTTAAGGAGTTAGTGGGTCACTGTATGGAGAGTAATAAGATGAAATGGTCTCATTAGGGCTCTCTTATAAGGATCCCTACATCTTCCTAGCTTCAAACCAACACAATTGTTTAGTGAATACTTGAGTCTCACAAGGGTCACCTTGTGGGCCAAAATTGGGGCTTATCCTGAATGGAGGAATCCATTTTAAGGACTTGAGACCTAGGTTTCTCTCCCTAATATAGGCCAAAATGATCCTACAAGGACAGAGATCCCTAGGCAGGGCTACAATAGGGAAGTGGATCTCAAAGGGAAAGTGAGATATACTTAAAACAGATATGGGGTAGGTAACAATGGAGACTAAGCCTTAAAGGTGCTGTTGTATGCCTCCAAGGGTCAACCTACTTGGAATACTGTTCTGTGCTCTTGAACACAAGCACTTCCCAATCACAGTGCCCTTCTGTGCTCATGCACATAAGCACAGGGCCCAATGCAAGACCAAATTCCACTGCATGAGCAGACTATGTCACCAAAGGTAAGGGCTGCCCAAACTATCATAAACTGAGACCTGCTCAACTGGAGCAGTAGACTTCCCACTCAGGGCCTCCTGCTCTGTGGAGGAGTATATTCTACATATTGCACTAAATCTTGCTTTCATTTTTCAACTTCTCTTGAATTAGAACTTTTATTTCTATACTTGTTTGAGAGTCTGGACCCAGGAATGTGTCAAGGTTGATGGTCGTGCCTTGGATGTGAGAAACCATGGGAAAACTCTTGAACCATGCTCCACCGATTCCACTTGTTTATTGCTAGGCCATATCCTTGAATAGTTGGAAATATTTGACCCTGCCAATTTAATAAAGGAATAACTTATCTGCTAAGTACTATATGATTTGTGTTCAATGTGAACTAGGAAATGGTGAGACATGGGTGTGGGATGGCAGTTTAAATTGTGAAGCTATTATTTAGTAAAATAGTTTCTGCTTAAAACATAGGATTCAGAGTGAAATCCCTTATGTTCAGGTTTTTATGATCCTTTATCTCAGGAAAAATGCCAAAACTATGGTATTTAGCATAGTTCCTGAGGAAGAAAGATATTTTTGACTTTGTTCTCAAATTCCCAACTCTCTCTTAGGGAGATATGGGTCTCTCCCATAAATTAAATGAAGATGGCCACATTGAGAGGTCTCCTCAATCCCCGCCTTCAACTCTGCAGCCCCGTAAATCAGTCCCATTCCTTTCAATACACTCAGGAACTGTAGAAGCTAGTGCCACAGAAGAAGTCATTCTTTCTCTCCTCCTTATCATGCTTCTCAAACAGGATTAAGTCCCACTAGGTCCACACTGAGTTATACAGCACAGGTCATATTTGAAGTGCTGCTTCTTATTCTTCTAACTTACAACCCATTCTTGCCCTGAGAGAGTTCCCAGGATCAGAGGGGATGACTCAAGTTCAGGTCCCCTTTTCAGTTACAGATATCCAGCAATGCAAAGAATGGCTAGGCTGAATTTTAGAGTATCCTAATAAGTTGGATTTCAAACTTTGACTCTCACTTTGACTTATCATGGCCAGATTATCCAATTCAACTTGGCCAATTGCTGTACCCCAGATGAAAGTAAAAAAACATACAAGAGGTTGAGAACTAAGAAAATGAGGAAAAATACCTTAAGGAAAGAAAATCACCCCAGAGAGGGTATTCTCCCTTCAAAAGAACCAAACTGGGACTAATACTAGTCAAGGGCTAAAAATGATGGTTGATATGATGGCTGTTCATACCATGAGGCTGAAAAGGTGTATTAAGAAATCTGTAAATTATGATAAGGTAAGTGGAGTCATAGCCCCAATGAGGAAAACCCAGTTGTCTTCCAGAGCAGATGAGTAGAAGGCTTTTGTAAATATACCAACATAGACCCATCTTTCAGGGAGGGATATTATATCATTCAGTATTTACTAGAGAAACAGATGTAACACAAGATAGACAAATATATATGAATTTACAAGATTGGCTTACAATGGCCATCCACAGAGTCAGATGAGGAAGAGTCCAGAGAGTCTGTATACACACTTGAGACTGAAGGGTTTACTCAAAGGTATGGAGCCTACTACAATATCCCATGTGAGTGCATATCAGGAGATTATGGGTCTATAATGGAAAGTTGAAGAGTCTACACCAGAAAGCTGAAGGTTTCTGTGCTGGAAGGCTGAAGATTCTGCACTGGAAGGCTGAATGACCCATGATAGAAAACAGGAGATGACAGCCAAGGCAAAGACTGGAGCTCCAATGAAGGAACAAAAGCACAGCATCGTTCCTCATTTTCACTAACATCCGGGTGATTAGGCACCCTAGTGTGGGAAGAAAGACAATAGGGTGGATCTTTTATACCCTAAGGCATGGAATTGCTGAGCTAATTTAGCTAAGCTTCCCTTAACCAAGCTTCTCAAGTTGACATAATCAATCAACCATCACAGACATCAATTCCTTTGTCATTCAGCCCCAGATATTTGACATAAGTTACAAAAATTTCAAATTGGTCCCCAGACATCTATGACTAAATTTCTGAACATAGCCCTTCCTGTGTTCAACAATCAGGATATAGAAGACGTTCAAAGTAGAAAAGTTAAAATTATAACTATCACAACTGGCAATGCTTTAAACTCACTCAAATTGCCTAAGGGAAACCCAAGGACAATCAAACCTGTTTTAAATGCAAGAAGGTGGACTCTGGGCATGCAACTGCACAAAGTCACTGTCTAGGCTCTCCTCTGCATGTGAGGTGTCCAATGTGATTGACACATGTTGCTAAAGGATTGACTGTCCCTGCTCTCAGAGAGGGGATAGGCCGGTCAAATCTCATTTCATGCTCTAAAGAGTCACAAAGGAATATACAATGGCCCTGTCCATGGACATCATCAGTTGCTGTGAGGAACCTTGTGTAAGTATGGAGGTCATGGGTGAGGCAATTCAATTACTTCATTCTGTTTTTCCTTTTCTGGAAACCTTCCTCTAGATCTATAGCCATAGTTGGGGCTACCAGTATTTCTTTCTCTGCTCCTGTACTGACACGTCTCTTTGAAGGCCAAATATTTATCCATGAGATTCTAATTGTTCCACAGTGTCCAATTCCCTTGCTAGGAAGAGATTTACTTGAAAAATTGGGGGCAATTCTCAAATTTCAGGCAATGTAAAAATGGATCTTACCCGATGGGACTCCAGATGGTGGGATGCCAGGTTTCAATGAACTAATTAGCCAATAAGTGGTTCCTGCAGCATGCTATAAAGACCCCAGCTGATTTCCTAACCAAAACCAGGATTCAATCAAAGAAGAGGCCTATAAATATCTCCAGCTTCTCATGGAGAGGTTTCTCAAATATGACATTCTATAGCTTTGTCAGCCCCCTTGGTATACTTCCATATTTAATGTAGTAAAGCCCTTAGGAGAAAATATAATCATAAAATACCTCCAACTCATTAATGAAACTGAAATCACAATCTATCATCTGGTGGGAAATCCATTTACAATTCTCTCTCGAATTTCAAGGGAATAAATTGGTTCTCAGTCTTAGATCTCAAAGATAGTTTCTTTTCTGTTCCAATCCATTCAGATTCCTAGGTTCTATTTGATTTTGAATGAAAAAAAATTCCCAATTCAAGAGAAAAACAACAGTATACTTGGACTGTTCTCCAGCAGGTATTTAGTGATAGCCATCAACTTTTTGCTCAGGCACTAGAGAAAGACTTAAGGATTCTAGAGCTAAAGCAGGGAACTATCCTACATTATGTAGATGATACTCTAGTCTGAAGCTCAACTTGTTAGTTATCCAACTAAAATACTACACAGACCCTCAAGTTTCTAGCTAAGTAGAGATACAAAATCTCAATGAAAAAAATGTATATATCTCACCAGAAATTTCAATATTTGGGATACATTCTAATTTATACAGACTACAAATATTCCTTTCTGATAATATATGCTCATGGAGCAATTAGGAAAGAAAAGGGCTTTCTAACTAATAAGTAGTCATCCATAGAACACAATCAGGAAGTTATACAATTCCTAGAGGTGGTCTATCTTCCAAAGCCGGTCACAATCATACATTTTAAGGGTCACCAAAGAGATACATCTAGAGTCTCTTTGAGGAATCAAAAAGCTGATGGAGAAAAAGAACAGCCTTACATGCACTTAGGACTCTAGCCTTATTCTCAGTCCCTGAGAAACCATTAAAACCAGTCTATACTCTCCAGGTAAATAAATGGGCCTTATCACAAGGGGGAATTAAAAAGGGTCTCTGGTGTTATTTAGAAAACAAACTAGTCCTTCCTCAAGAGACTAAGTGGAAGGCTGTAAAAACCCTTCACAATTCTTTTCATATTAAAAGAGATGCTTCATTGGAAATGGTCATTTGAATTTGTACAGGACCAGAACTAGCAGCAACCATATGACAGGCCTGCAAACCTTGGCTACTCTGTGCCTACAATAACTCTGAAAAGCCCAAACCACTTCATTTGTTAGAACCCGTACAGAGAAGAACATAACACCGCAATTATTTGCAATTTGACTTATTCACATGCCAATATGTGGGGCATTTAAACCAATATTTGTCCTAATTTAAATATATACAGGTTGGATCGAGTCCTTCCTTACCCATTCAGAAAATGCCAAGGCAGTAGGCAAGGTGTTCAAAGAGATTATTCTTGAGTTTGGACTACCCTAGTCCCTTCAGAGTGACAATCGGTCTTCTATTATCTCTCAAATTACTCAGGGGGTTGCAAAAGCTTTAGGAATAAAGTACCACCTCAATTCTACACAGAGACCTCTGTCTTCTGGATAGGGCAAGAGAGTGAACCAGAACCTAATGTGAGCTCTGGTAAAACTTTGCCAAGAAACATCTGAATCCTGGCTCCAATTAGTGCCAATATCCCTCAAGAAGCTTTGAAAGATTCCTAACTCTGGGCTGAATACAAGTCCATTTGAAATGTTATGTGGGAGGCTATTTCTATCTTTTGTTATTGTAGTAGACCAAGGGATCATGACACTCTTACAATATTTTGTTAATCTATGCCAAATACAACAGTCTATCCAGATGTATGGGAACTGAATCCTGTACCTAATGTCTGCTCTGGAGACCAAGTTCTCATAGAAACTTGGAAAGAATGGACTCCCACAAACCAATTAAAACTAAAATGGAAAGGCCTCTTTTCAGTGCTCCTTCCCACACTCACTGCAGTAAAGGTGGGAGAGATTAATAACTGGATTCACCCTCCTAGGATAAAGTGACCCCACTTGAAATGTTTTAAGAAAAAGACAACCAAATTGGGAAAAGCTACCCCTGTGAAACTCTGGATCTGAGATCTTACTTCAAAAAGCAAGATTCTAGTACTGCCCTAGATAAACAAATGGGATGTTGCTAAATCCGTGGATCTCTCAATACTTTATCTGACATTCCTTTTTCACATACTCTCTCCTCCACTGGAAGCATGGAAATATGCCTCATGTTTGGGCTCTACATCCCCAACTGTAATCGCTCATCAAACAGACAGCTCAACAGTCATGAATACTTCACTTCTTATCTTCTAACAGTTTTTTTCAACCCAGGCAATGAGCCAGAACATCTCAAGGTAGTTGAGAGAAAATAATCCAGAGTAAGTCAAGTCTACAGCAGGTTTTTGATAGGATGACCTGGATGTAACACTAGTGTGGAAAATATAACAAAGGGATAGTTGCCATTAAGCATTTTCGAGCTTTCAAGATTACAAACAGCATACTTTGGCACATGTGCTATAGATTCATCATCACTACTGTAGGATGTATTTTTAAATCCCCCCCTTTTTCTACTTTTACTCAGTCCAATCTCACTCTGCAGAGCCTGTTTTTCTTACCTTAATAAATGTGGAACATTGCCACAATTTTTTCTTTTCTCATTCAATTCTTTGTTTTGGAGAGTAAGGACCTAGAAATTCCAGCTCCTCAGATGCCATTAACATTATTGCAGTAATCCAAATTTAAAAGATTGTGGATTGGACAAAGATGTAGTAGTAGTAATATTGACATACTCTGCTTAAAGTCAATCTAATCATCCAATTCATAAATTGAAGAAATGCTTCCTATTGTATTCATCAATGTTCTTCTGATTATGTGTTGCAAATTAATATGAACAACAAAGTAACCTGCTAGATCATGCGACTGTGACATACTGAGTAAATTTTTCAACAGTAATACTATGATGTATTTTCTCAGTCTATTGCTTGTTTCATATTTATTCATTTCTGTCTCATAGTTCCAGTTTTTAAAAATTATTATTACTTCATTTTTTTCTGTTACTGGGAATTGAGCCCTGGGGCTACTGAGCTACAACCCCAAGTTTGTTTGTTTGTTTGTTTGTTTCTTTCTTTCTTTCTTTCTTTCCAGAGTTTTGCTAAGTTGCCTACACTGGCCTTCAGTTTGTGATCCTCCTGTCTCAGAATCCCAAGTAATTGTGATTACAGTTGTGCACTAACAGGCTTACCTTCTATTTCTCTTTTTGTTGACCTACCAATTTCCTATGTAATACAGCCTTTTCCAATGTAGTAATGGTTGTTTTAAGGTGATATATATGCAGCTAGGTTAAGTGTTATACTATTCTACACTACAAGCTCAGAGTAAGGAAGAAAATCTTCTTTCCTTGTGTTCTTATATGAAATTGGAGGAAAGTATTATAATTGTTCTTGTTCTCATTTTTTTTTTTACAAGAATCAGTGATGCTGAAGAACAGGGGTGCTATAAGTTTGTGGGTCTGGGTGGAGCAGATGGTCATAATTATGACTTGATGCTGATTATGTTCCATTTTGTTAGTGTAATTAGAACTACAGAGTGGATTATGGGTAACTCCCAGAATGATTGAAGTTACAAGAAAAAGTGAAAGTGATGCTGGGCAAAAGAAAAAAATTGAGATGTTTACTACTTTTTAAAATTGAGAATACTCCTCATATGTTAGCAAAATTATTCTTCAGCTTCCACTGTAGAAAAATTTTTCACTTTAGAAAGTTGTCATACTGAGTCAGGAGATTAAGATGGGGCAAACAAGACAAACAATTGAACAAATGATGTCAAAGATAATAAAAACCCTAAGAAAATGCACAGAACACAGGACCAAAAATTATCCCACAGATCCTTGGTACTTTACATAATCAGAAATCAAAATTTTCAGTTCCACTTTTGAATCTGGTGTTGTTTGCAGAACCAATCAGAAAAGTGCTATTTTCAATACTTAATTTACATCTGGCAAGAAGCCAAGTAGGGCCCTTTAAACATGGTTCCCGATCAAGTTAGTTTTTGATAAGACAGTAGTGCCAATGCCTTAATTGCAGGAGTCAAAGTTAAGCCAGTAATTTTTATTACAAATGACTTCTTCTTTTTTAATCTTTGATCTCACTGTGAGCTTGTTCACTGGCCTGGTCTCAAACTGTAGGGGATACTTCCTTTCCATTTTCAACACATCTACATCCTTCTTAGCTTTCATGTGTGTCTTATTCAATTCTTTTTTCAGGACATCAAAAACCTAGAAAGATTTTCCCCAGACCCACTCTCTGGTTACAGTACTTCCAATAAAAATTTCATTAGTATTTTTAATGGAAGTAACAATTCATACTCATTGCAATTCTATATAAAAATATTACTGATAATTAAGAGAATTATAAAAATCTGGAAAGTTATCATTGAACAGCATTTTAACATTTTAAATTTTTTAAAAAAATTTTAAAAATAATTTTATTGGTACACTTTAGGTATACAATATAATGACATTCATCATTGGAAATTTGCACCTTTACATAATCTCTCTTGTTTCTTATTTTTTCCCCATTCCCCTGCCCTCCCTTCAACCTCTCCATTCCTATGACTAGTAATCCATTTGCAATTCTATTAGTGCAATTTCTTTTTGAAAAACTACTTTAATTTTTCATGCCTATAAAGGAATTAAATTCATGTGGTTATTATTAGAATCACTTTTTTACAATAATTCAATTAATAGTCTACTTAATTTTACTTTAAAATACTAAATGTGATTTTTCAAAAATGATAATCTCTTTAGGAATATATTTATAATAGAAGAGCAAGGCTCTGATAAAACACATTTTGTTGCAGCTTTACTTCAGATTAAATATATAACTAGTAAGAATACATTATATATGACAAATTATATTATAAACATCATTTCAATGGTGCTTAAATATTTATGAAAGTCATCAGTATTTTCAAGCAGAGTAGGAAAAATAGTAGATTCACAGAAAGAAAGATTTTGATGGTAGTTTTAGCTCTGCTGCTGTGATAAGTAGGATTTCTAAAATAGACTCCAAAATGTGTTTACCTGAATCCATGAAACATCTAGATATGATAAATAACACTTCTTTTTTTTTTTAACACTTCTATAATTATGTTATGTTAAATAGCACAATTAATGTTGATATAGGGAATGTTCTTTACTCCAGCAGCCCCGATGTAATCACATGATTCCATAAAAACAGAGTGCTTTCTCTGGGGGAACAGAAGATTTAAAATATTCAAAGCATGAGAAAGACAGTGTGCTGCAGAAGCTGCTGCTGTTTTTGTAGCTGGTGCTGTTTAATGATGGAGACCATGCTTTAGGAAATATATGTGTCCTATAGGAGCAGAAAGCCAATCACAGGTAATAGCCAACAAAGAAACAACTTGAGTTTCACAGCTATGAGAAATGAATTCTGGCAACAACATAAATTAATTTGGAAGTGCATATTCCACTTGAAGATTCAAATAAGAGTCAAATAGGCTTACCTAAAGATTTCAGTCTTATAAGACCCTAACAAAACTCAGTGGAACCCTTGTCTTAGTTACTATTCTTGTTGCTGAGACAAAATACCCAACACCCAAAGTTAAAAGAGGAAAGTTTTAATGAACTCAGTTCGTAGAGGTTTCAGTCCATAATTGACTGTCTCCAAGGCAGAGTGGCATGGCAGACAGGCATCACAGAAGAGAAAACATTCATGGTGGTCAGAAGGTAGCAAAGCAATAAGGGATGACCACAGCAATTTCTATCCCTCATATACTATCCAGGCTACTTAGGGTGGGTAGCACTCACAACATTAATCCCAGTGCCCTTCATCCTAACATTGCACCATGAATCAATTTTAGCTTCACATACTCTAGATCCAACCACCTCTGCAAAAGCCCAATCTATGACTGCATGAGGCTCTGGGCAGACTTCTGGACACAAACCGTAAGAGCCCTCCTAAATTTTTTAACTACATAAAGTGTGGGAGAATGAATTAGTGCTGCTTTAAATTTCTAATTTGTTGCAGCAGCAATAGAAAATACATCTGCTCAGAAATGAAGCAAGTGAAGTTCTGCTGATCGCCATTTCCACTCCTGCTAAATAAAATAGTTTAACTACATTTACATTAGCTTATTGAATGCTCCATGGACACTGTTCCAGGACTTGAGAATACATTAATTTTAAGTGGTCAAAAGTCAACTATATTTAATAAAGACTGAGTATTCTTGCATATTTTTTAAAAATCTTATTTTTAACTGTGAGTATTCAATTCTCATTAGCATGCATATAAATCCTATGAATTTAATATTGACAAATTCTAGACTAAAATTTTTCTTTCTCAAATTATTTTTTGTAGATCATTAGAAATTAATGAGTATGCCATAGGAATATGTAAGATAACTATATTTTTTGTTTTCTGTGAAATTAAAACCACTGGCTCAAATAGTCTATCTTGTTGCCAGCAAACGTCTGCTCATATAATTTTTAATTCAAACACATATTTAAATGGTGATGAAACTGGATATTCAGTGGCTGACTCATCGTAATATATTCTGATAAAAGAGAAAGGATGTTCTCTCTCTCTCTCTCTCTCTCTCTCTATATATATATATATAGTAAACATATTGTAATGCTTATTCAGTATTTATTCTCATTTGTCTGAAGTTCTTCCAGAGAATAAGCTCAACAGAATCTCTTCTACTTCCTTTTGATCTTTAAGAATATGAATAGTTATTATTTAGATTTTAATTAAAATATTACTTTTTTGGTACTAGGATTGAACTCAGGGCCTTCACACTAATATACCAACAGAACCATCTTACAATATTTTCTACTTATAGAGAAGGTCTCTTCATCCTCCTTCCTTAGCCACTCTGAGTGCATATTTCAGGTGTAGACTGCCACATCCAATTTACTTCTAAAGAAATGTATTTCTGACCATTCAAAGGAAAACACTTGCACTCTTACAACACATTTTAATTCTCTGCAAGACACACAGCATTACCATATATATATATCTATCTATCTATAGATAGATAGATAGATAGATATTTATTGTATCGGGAATCGAACTCGGGTCCTTGCGTTTGCGAGGCAGGTGACAGAACCACTGGGCTAAATCCCCGGCCCACCTTATATATTTTTATTTGTTTCCTTCAATATTTTTCATTATTATGAAAATTGTATGAGGAAAAATTTTGTCTCTGTCTTTGTATCTGAATTACAAAATGAAACTTTAAAAGACTTTCTTTTTTTTTTAAATTAAATTCTTTTATTGGTACATCGTAGGTATACAACACAATTACATTTCTCATTAGGAATTGTACCTTTACATAATGCATCTTGGTTCTTATTTTTTCCCCATTCCTAGCCCTCCCTTCACACCCTCCACCCTTCCCTATTTACAAAGACTTTATTTCCATTTTTTCCATTTCTCATCATTTTCCCTTTCCCTTCTTTCCTTTCCCCTCCCCCTCCCACTACCCCTACCCCTTTGGACCTTTTCTTCCTATTTTACATTTTCAATTATTCATTCTAATCATTGGTACATTTTAGGTATACAATATAATGACATTCATCATTGGAAATTTGCACCTTTACATAGTCTCTCTTGGTTCTTATTTTTCACCCTTGCCCAGCCCTCCCTTCAACCCCTCCAGTCCTCCCTATTTACAAAGATTTTGTTCCTATTTTTCCATTTTCTCATATTAATTCCATTCCCTTCTATCCTTTCCCCTAGCCCTCCCACTTCCTTCCCCTTTGCCCCTTTTCTTCTTATTTCACATGACCTATTATACATTTAGTCCTTATTTACACTTTCAGTTTCTCACACCAGAGAAACTATTCAATATTTATTCATGTGTGACTTTCTTTTAAAGACAAGTGGTTTCCCTGCTGGGTATCAGCCCAAAAGAATTAAAAGAATCATACCACATCGATATATGTGCACACATGTTCATAGCTGTAGAGTTTGCAATAACTAAAACTTGGAAACAGCCCAAATGCCTATCAACTGGACATTGGATAAAGAAAATGTGTAGGTTTTTAAAAAATAAATTGGAGTACTACTCAGCCATAAAGAATGATAAATTAGAGACATTTATAGCTAAATGGATGCACATTGAGTTGATACTCTTAAGTGAAATAATAGGACACACGTGTAAATACCAAATAGTTTCTGTGGTTTGAGAAACTTAAAGTGTAAATAAGGACCAAAAGGTATAATAGATAATGTGAAATAGGAAGAAAAAGGGCAAAGGGGAAGGTGAAGTGGGAGGGATAAGGGAAAGGAAAGAAGGAAATGTAGTTAATATGAGAAAATGTAAAAAGGGAAACAAAGTCTTTGGGAATAGGGAAGGATGGAGGGGTTGAAAGGAGGGCAGGGGAATGGGGAAAAAATAAGAACCAAAATATATTATGTGGAGGTACAAATTTCCAACGATGAATGTTATTACATTGTATACCTAAAATGTACCAATAAAATTAATTTTAAAAAAAGATAAGTGGTTTCTCCAAACTTCCTCAAGCCTAGAATATAAACTGCTCCCCAACTTCTCCTCAATCCTGAGGAATGGACAAAATATACAGATCTTGGCAGCAGGAAATCAAGTCCAATTCATTCCTTTAGGCAAGCTGTGGGTCCAAGAGAGGATGGAACAAGCTTGAACATGTTCATTGTTCCATTCCATTATTCCTTCCCCCACTGTTTCCTTACTATAAATGACCTCAACACACTTATACATGATAATGTTATTGGGTAATCTCTTTATAGAAATAGCTCACCAAATAGATTGTGCTAGGTTTTGGAGTGCTCACATCTTGGTTTCCAGGTTCTTTTTATCTCAAACATAGAATTGATCAAGACAAGTGAAAAGCTGACAAAGTTTATTTGAAAAAGTAAAAGTGAAGAGTAAGAGAGAAACTGGCTCTGTAGAAAAAACTTGGGCTGAGTAGAAGAGGAAAAAATAAAAATATAAGACCAAAGTAAAAGTACACCCTGAGGAACACAGGGCAGGTACCACAAGGAAAGCCATGGTAGTGAGCACTTCATGCTGTATGTGTCCTTTTATCCCTTCCACACACTGTGCAAATCCATGAGAACTCTATATATGGGGCCTTGGGAATTATTTGGTACATGTGCCCTGTAATCTGGTCATGCTTACACTCCCAAACAGGTTTGCAATCCCCTGCCTTCCTGCCTCAGTAAAACAGTGATATTATAGACAGGCAATTTAGGTAGATTGTAGGCATCTAGGGAGGAACTGGGCCCAAGACAGAGTCAGAATAACCAGGCCTTCATTTCATAAGCAGGAGCCTGAAGTCAAGAGAGAGTTAACAAGAACCAGACAACATTTAAGTAGCATGGCAGCAAACAAGGTGATAAATGAACACTGTGAAAATTTCTGCTCCTAACTATCTGGAAAATCTATTGTTCTTTTAATAAACCACTTAGGATAGCTGCCAAGAGGCACCTGCAAACATATGCTTGCTATGTGTTTTGACTTTTCATAGGCCAATTTCCAGTTTAAGTAAGCTTGCTTTAGTCTTACAGGTTGACCTCAATTTGACATGGAGTGGTCTGAGCCCTGGTCATTTTTTTAATAAAAACTCATAGACAAAGAGTCCCCATTGCAATCCATTTGTGGTTCTCTCCCAAATATTGGGGACTATTTTTCTCTTATTAATAAGCAATCCTTTTATCTACTTCCTTTGTCCTTGATTTTATTCTTCATCTTCATAAAACACAGGCCCAGGTTACTCCATTACAGTGATTTGAGGCAAATTGGCTTCTCCAGTTCTTTAGAGAGAGCTTTAAACAAATCATTTTTTTTCATCTAAACAAAATACATGGTGTTTTTTATTTGATCAGTGTCAAGCAAATGAATCTGAGCATATGAACCCAAGTGGTCAGAAGCAGTACAAAAGACAGAAAAGCCTCTTTGCATCCCAAACTCTGGCTGTTTACTTCACTGGTATAGATTTCCTTTATAGATGTAAATTTTATTTGTGAGATGGCAAGTTTTCAGAATCTTTCCTATTTCTGCATACGTTTGCAGTTTCTTTGAATAAGCAACTCAAACTATGCCTAAAAATTATACTTGGGTTTGCATATTTTGGGTCCCATACAGATCGATGATCAGTTAAGAGCAATAACACTGGATTTATAACTAGAAACAAGAACTTTATAGAATGAATACCTGTGCATTTCCAGAAGGTGGGAATATTTTATTGGTAAAGTCGCAAAAAGCAAAACAATTTTGCCTTAAAAAGAAATGCCTACTTGTATAGTTAGAAAGAAAGGAGCTGAGTTAGTTACTCCCTTTCCTCTATTTAACTGTAAACTGCACCCAGCAGTTATTCTTGCTTCCATTATTCTAAGAGACTTAGAAAATGAAAATAACCAAAATCTAGAAGATCACTGATGCCCTAAGTGAAAACATAAGTGCCAGAGCCCTGGGGCAAAGGGAAATTCAACAGAAGGTTGCAAAAGCAGAGATATCTGGCTTTTAAATTCTAAAAGTCTGAGTTACTGGCCCTCTTTCCCTCTTTTTCTTGGTGTTACTGCTACCTTTGACTGGCATGCAGTGTTTTTCTGTTACCCAGGCACCTTTTTTGAGATGGACTGGCCCTGAGTACAACTTCCTGTGATTTTCAATAAAGGTAGCTACTTACTTCTAACTACTGGGTGTATGCTTGGCAATTCTTTCACCATCATACACAAGAACCTGAACTATTATTGGCCCATTCAACTGTACCCTTAGGATATATACCATTTTTTTGTGGAATGTCTACATCCTATAGGAAGGGCAGGAAGAAGAGGAGATTACTCATTCTAAGAAGAATATTTTGATTCTAATTCTTCATATGTGATCTTAAATGCCTAAAAGTGTTTTATATACATATATATTTTTGTTTACAGGTAGTGATAATTCCCTCCACAAGTTGTGTAACAAAAACTCTACTCTTCCCTTGCCTTTCTGTCTTTAAGTTAGCCATAAAGAAATTCTCCAACTTTACCTTGTCTGATAATAGATGATAATGCCCTCATTTCAGAAGGGGTGTTACATCACACCAACAAGGAAGAAATGTTGAAGAATATTAGTGTCCTCATCCAGTCTATTAGCATTAGTTCATACACTTTTCATATAATTATACTTCAACATTGTGTCTCTTTTTCATTATGCTTATTCAATGAGGTTTCCCCACAAACCCCAAAAGACAGTTTGGAGAGATTCCAGATACTGAATATGTGAGAATTCCTGGAGGGTGGGACAGCCAGACAAGGTATCATGGAAATTCTGTTCTCCCTTTCTCACACTGTATCCTATATAACTATTGTATTTCAGATGCACTTAGTTCATGTCCCCCCAAATAAAAGAATGAGTTCCAAAGAACAAAGAAGTTTAAGAGTAGGATAGATTTATTGTGAGATAGTTCCTGAGAAACAAGAGGGGTCCAAAATTGGTTTGCCGCAGAGGTCATTTTTCTATGGGTTTTTTATAGAGCAAAATCACCAGGTGCATACAAAATCATGAGGTGGGTACAATGTGGGTCAACTTATCAACCAATAAGATTACATGTATAGTCACTTAACTTATATTAATCCAATAGGGAAATAGGGCATGTAGCAAGGGTATATGGCTGACATCATTAACTTTGGCTTATCTATGACTTATAAAACAGAAACATTTTGGTGGAGAAATGGGTCCAAGTGTTCTGACCACCTGCCAAGGTGTCTGGTGCACATCTGGATTTAATGGACTGGGTGGCACCAATTATACTATAATCTCAAGTTTCCACTTAGGGAAGCATGCAAGTATGATCACTGGGACTTTAATCTCAAGGTCTTGCCTTCTTCACATGTGCCTCCAGGCACAGTTTTGATGTGTTCTCATCTTTTGCAGTGATTTCCTCAAAGGCCTGTCCTTATCTGATTGCCTATTAATTTCTGCCTATAATACTGTGAATCACTCCATCTGTCTTTTTTGTATTATACTGTATAGAAACTGGTAAAGAATGTGTTTTCCTGTGTTCTGTGAGCTGCTTGAGCAGATTAATGGAACCCAAGGAAGGGCTTATGAGATATCCAATTTAAAGCCAATAAGTCAGAAGCACAGTAATACAACCTAGGGCTTGCAAGTGGCATCTGAAATCCATGGAGAGAAGGAGCAGTCTCCAAGTCTGTCTCCAGGTACATAGTGTTGTAATTACATTGAATCAGAAGACAGCTGGTGTCTGCTGCAAAAACAATTGCTTGTTTGCTGATGAGGCAAGAAACCCCAACGATTTGAGGTAAAAGAAGTGATTTGTGTTGAATGAGTATAGTATGAAAAACAGAGTCTGAATTAGAATTGGTTTTTCCATCTATATCTACAGGGTTTTTTAAATATAATAATACCTTGGAGTGTTCTTCAATACCTAGAAGATACTGTGTGCTATAATAAAAAATTGTAAACATCAATTACTCTGATGCTCATAGACAAGCTATACATGAAAATAATATATGATGAGTTTTAATATATGACTTTTGTGGTGTAGCTCTTAGTAAGAATCTCTGGCTGTATTCTGCTCAAAACCTTTTTCCTGTTCCTATGTGATCTATTTTGGATTTAGATTTTCCACATCACATTCATAGATAACCCTTATTAACTTTTCATGTCAGTCAATTCACTTTCTTGAAGTGCATTTGCAAAAATTTAACCATTATTTTTTAAATTCTGAATCAAGCTATGTCATATTAAAGTTCCTTCTAGCTCACATTCTGTCTCAGCTTTCTCTGCAGGGATCAGCTTTGCTCTACTATGGCAGCTGTATTCTTTCTTCATGCTGTGAAGATAAAAACAGTTTTAACTTCCCTCCTTTTTAAGAAAAGTGTCTTATCCTGTTAGGGATTCAAAATGATATGTGTCACCACCACCCCCATTCTATGTACCCACCCATGCTGAGTCCACATACACTTTTTATTTAACACTATTTTATAGCCATAGAAGCTGTGAATTTTAACATTTAGCAACCATAAGACAAATAAAATAGCTTTGGACTTCTCTAATATAAATATACTGCTAGGGAATATGCAGACATATGTCCTTTGGGCTTTAGTTTAGTTCTTCAAATAGAGGAGAAAATGGTGGAAGTTTTTCCTTAGGTGATAGGGCCAGGAAGACCCATCATTCAAAATTGGTAAATATTCATTAGCTGGTTAGCCCAAATTCTAATAGTTAAACAAATGAAAAATTATGTGACTGGAAAGATGAAATGCTCAGGAAAGGAAACAGTATTTTCATCCATTGGATGTTAGACAGGCCAAATATGGGTGGCTTTTAGTGTAGTTTAATCAGTTCAAGAAGTTTATTTGCAAACAAAAAAAAGCCCTAAGAAACATGGAAAGGAGTTCATCTGAGAAAATTAGTGGACAAGAAAATTCAAGGACAACATAGAGTAAAAGTTCTGAAAATAGACTGCTGGGATTTGGTGGTTGTTTTGATGACTAGGTATATGCCATTTGTCAAGTGTAGTTATCTCCTCAATGCCTCAGTTTCTTTATAAATGATATAAGGAAAATATTGTACCTAATTAATTTTGCTATACTGAGAAGATAAGATATATTAATACACATGAAATTTATAGAAGTACTTGGCCCTTATTAAGTAGTCAATAAAATTAGAAGGTACAATTTTCATGATTGTAATGATCATGAGCATCATTATTTTACTACAAAAACACTAATGAAGGGATCTGCATTAATCAAGTTAGTATGTAATTTAAAATGATACTGAGCAAGATAATATGAAATCAACAGGATAGCACAAAAGCCATAATATTTAGGTTTTTGATAAAGCCTCATGTCAATGAGTAGGAATTGATTTAGTCAATGACAGACCACAAAACTGATTCATTATAAGAAAATAAAACAAATTTAGGTTTCTACATCACAAAATGTACCTAAATAAGTAGCAGATAAATCAAAGAGATAGATGTAATTAATGAAGAAAGAGCCTATACTTGAGAGAGTGCTCGCTCATTCACTTACCTAACTTACCTCCTTTTTGTTTCCAATTCCATCTCTCTTTTGCCTTTTGACTTTTTAAAACTCTGAGTTCTCCTGAGCTATTCCCTATTGCAGTTACCTTGAATCCCAGAAACAACAGTCTTAATTATTGAACAAAGACCAAAACTAACTCCATAGCTAAAATGACCTTCATGGTCTTAACAAAGCTCTGCATGGTCAGTCCTGAGATAATGACCAAAGATAACACTAAACAAGACTATGGATATACCTAGACTGCCTGGACTGGTGACCACTAAAATTCCCAACTTTTGCTTTGTTCCTTTCTTTTACCTAACCTTAAGATTACTGTAAGTACTTTTGAAGATAGATCGTAGGGCACTAGATCTCTGTCTTTTCCAGTGTGACCACTCTGAGAGTAAAGATTTTCTCCTGCCTTCACTAGTGCTCATCTCTCTGATTGGATTTCTGGAATGAGTAGCCAAGCATCTTTCATTGGGCCTGACTGTAGCCAAAAAACTTTCACCCTAACTCTTGTAACAGATCCAGATATTTGTGAATATTTATGTCTCAGCAGAGGCAGATATTTCTCTAATCGAATGTTATGGAGTCCCCAAGATCACCTTACATTTAGTTCTGACATCAATGTCAAGTTTGAGATTTCCCAAGAATACCTTCAAAATGTACAAAAGGACTTGCAGATGCCAGAAAATGCATTATATGTATGGTTATTGTTTATTATAGTGAAGGTTACTGATTGAAATAAGCAAAAGGAAAAGAGACATAGAATAACTCCAGGAGAATTTGGTATAATCTTCTCATTGTACTCTTCCAGTGAAATCATGCAGATAGTGCTAAATTTCTCCCAACAAAGATGTGTTATAAAATGTATGGAACATTGCAATATGTGGAAGGGTTTGTAAGCACTGGTGTCCAGATATTTGTTGGGACTCCAGGTCCATAAACATGGTTGACCGTCTGCATGAATCACCATTAGAGATTGAGTGGCACCACATAGCCTAATATTTCCTACCATAATCACAAAAGTAAAGACTATCTAATGTAGCCTAAGACACTGAGAGGATCAAATAGATCCAACTTTATTGAGCAGGACATTCCAAGATCTTTGAGGACATGTCAGGAATCAAAGGCAAAGATCAAACTTTCCTTTATAGCAGGTTGATCCTTTATGACAAAAAGATAGAAACTGGACATATTTAATAGCATGGAAGAAAAACATGAGGAAAAAAAATTAAAAATCCTTGCATAAGAAATAGCCAAAAAGTAGAAGTACTCCTAATATATAATAGCTTCTTATAAGAAAAATGCAAATGATACAATAATATTAAGACTAGTAAAATAAGTAATTCAATGAACTGTATGATACTTTCATTTTTTTGTTTATAATTTGTGGTACTGGGAATTGAATACAGGCCATTTTCATGGAGTTACAACCCTGAGTCTTTTTAAATTTTTACTTTGAGACAGGATCTCACTAAGTCACTAAGCCTACTCCAGGTTCAACGTTAAGATCCTTCTGCCACAGCCACTCAGAGAGCAGGAATTATAGGCAAATGTCATGTCACTCAGACAGCTGGGACCACAGGTCTGTGTCACTACACCTGGGTTACCCTTGGCTTTAAGAGTTTTTTCTCTAATTGCCTAATCCCTACACAACTCTATGAAATAGGTATATTATCATCTTTTTAAATATATGGGTAATAGGAGGAAGAGAATAAAGTTATAGAAAGATTTTCTGCATAAGTAAACAGGAAATTTACAAAAGAAGGAAAGCAAATTTCTATTGAATTGTGCAAATTGCCTTTTTTTTCCCAATTAAATTCAAATAAAAGGTTAAAAATGCATACTCACGGTGGAAATTTGATAAAGTAGTCATTTTGTACACTGCTAAAAGAATATAGTGTTTATAATATTATTGGAATGTAATTTAACAAAAATATATTAAAAAAACTTAAAAATGAACATGCCTATTAGCTCAGTAATTTCACTTGTATACATTAAGCCTGAGATAAACAGGAACATATATTTATGTACAAAGATATACTTTAAAGAATCTTGGAAAATATTTTAAAAATCTGAGGAGAACCTAATTGATTAACAGTAAAAGCCATTTGAAATGGCCATATTTTGGTAAAGTCTGCAGTTACTAAGCTAGTCTTAATAACTGGAAATACAAAGTGTTAGTCACTTTCCTCATTACTATGACAAAATGCCCAACACCCATAATTTAAATGAGGAGAGATTTATTTGGGCTCATTGTTTTTATAGTCATAGTCATCATCCAGATACAAGGCAGAAGAACATGGTGCAAGAGCCTACTCCAGAGGAAAGCTGCTCACATCACAGTGGGCAAGAAGCAGAGAGGGAAAAGAAGGAGCCAGAAAAGGGATACACCTTTCCAAGTCATGCCCCCAGTGTTCTGAATCTTCCAACCAGACCCTATCTCCTAGCAGAAAGTCAGCTATATTGCCCCCATGATTCAATCACTTTTCAAAAGCCCCACCTAAGAGTGCATGAGGACTTTGAGGGACATTTTTGCTCTAAAGTATAACACAGAACATGTACCACTTCATAAAATAGGGAAGGATACAAAATTGTATATAACTTGATGATGACAATATTGTAGTACACAGATGTAGGTACAAAAATACATAAAAAATATTTCTATGTGTGCCACAAAAATTATTGACTTGTTCATAGAATAAATTCTAGACACAAATCACCAAATGCTAACAATATCATCCTCAGGTGGTGGATTTATATGTAATAATTCAGTGTTTCATATTTTCTCCAAAATTTTTAATATAAACATATTAATTTGTGAATGAAATTAAGATATGAAGTATTTTAAAGGAAAATAATTTTTAAGCATACATGAAGTCAGTAACTTTTTAGGCTTAACAATTACTGATGACAAGAACAAAAATAATTGATTACATATAATAAAGTGGTATAAGCTATGGTATATGAAAAGATATCATTAATGAATTTATAGTTTAAAAAGAAAACCCATCATTATCATCTCTATGAATATCTTTACTTTTTAAACAAAGTTAAGGATAAAATCGCTCCTGCAGCATTCCATTTTCATTTTCTTGTATAATTACAGAACAGCACTGTTAAACTACAAATATATTTCTATATTTCAGTTCAGCCTTATATGTAAATATATTTTAAATTTTACTTATGTTTTAGGAAAATTAGAACTTTTTTTCTTTTTTTGGTACCAGGGATCGAACTCAGGACCTTGTGCTTGTGGGGCAAGTGGCGGAACCACTGAGCTAAATCCCCAGCCCAAGGAAAATTAGAACTTTTCTGAATATTATTTTGTAGCCTACATTTTTTATACAGATTATGAACATTTTCCCATATCTTGAAATATTTTTAAAATTACTGATTGGTCATGACTGCATACCATTTATATCATTAGATTCAAACATTAAAATTGTTTTATTAACTGTGTCTTGAAATTATAAGAGGCTTTATAGATCTCTTTTAAACTATACCTGAGAACAGTGAGGGCACATTTTGAATTAAGGCGGAAAGTACAAGTGAATGTTAAAACTTTTCTATGAACACATTTTCCTGTGTTGTAGGATATAGGGAAAAAACTAACCCATTAATTTTATCTTTTTGAGGCTCTCTTCCAAAACACCAATATCCCTAGATAAGCAAAAATAGAGATCACTAATTTTTCACTGTAGTTTATTTTGTATGTTTTTACCCACAATAGCCTAGCCCCGATTACCTTTGTGAATTTCAGCAAGAAAAGCAAGAAAAAAAAGAGAAAAAGAGAAAGGAAACATCTCAAGGAAAATGTCAGGAAAACTCCTTATATAATCTATTTTATTAAGGTTTATATTGTTCATCTACATTTCACACATATTTTGGTTCTCTATGGAGTAAAGTCAGGCTATGTGAAAAGATCAAAGACAGAAGGGGTATATACTGAAATGACTTATAACTATTAGTTTTGACATTTGCCTGATATGACCAGTAAAAAAAAAACCCTATAATTTGTCATCTTTCTTTTCCCAAACTATTGTGATGTTTCATGCCTTTTCTCTTTTTGAATTTGGAGAAAAATAAGATAAAATTGTTTCCTATATCTCTTCAATTTTTTTAAAGAAATAAAAGCCATTTAAAAATATTATGCAATAATATGATCCTCTTTTTGAACTTTCTAATTGAGCAAGAGATGTCCAACTAATTGGGTTAGCATAGTTCTAGGTGTGGCTGATGGGATTTACTGAAGACAGAAGACCCACCCTGGGTGTGAGTGGCACCAACCAATATTCTTGTAGCCTGAATGGAATAAAATGGAAATGAAGAAGGAAGGCTCTCTTCTGTTTCTTAGGAGGAACTCATCTTTACCATCACCTTAGAAATCCTCTCCTGGCTTCCAGCGTAGACTCTTAAGGCTTCCAGCACAAACCCTTCCACCTCCTGCTACGGACTTGTACCAGACACATCAGTGCTGGGGAGCTATATAAAAGGCAGCTGTGATCTATGTAGTCTAATAGCAATATTGGATGTCTAACAGATGGTAGTAGCTTGGATAGATGACACCAAAGAAGTTTTCTAACATAACGTCAAAATACAAGCTCCACAGAACTTATGTATAACTTAAAAGAAAAGAGAAGTATTTTATAAACAGATTATATTATGATTTTTGTATCATTAAAATTGGATTACATTTAGTTATAAGAAATACTTATGTGTCTTCCTTCCTAGAGTTTGCGCTCAGACATTTCATATACTTTATACATGCAAAATTATCTTCTCATGTTTAATATGATATCCTATAAAAAAGTGAATAGAGAATTAGACATCCTATTTCAAGGTAGAAGACCAGAAAATTCTGAAATCAGTTATCCTTCACCTACATGAAAATTAAATACATAATAAAAATGCCATGGGGCAGGGATTTAGCTCAGTGGTGCCGCCGACTGTCTCACAAGCACAAGGTCCTGAGTTTGATCCCTGGAACAAAAAAATTGCCATACTGATGAACAAAAAGTACAATCTCTGTGGAAAATAACTGAATCACCACCAACCAGAAGGAAATCTAGGGGAAGCTTATATAGACATTTGCTGTACAACTGCTGTGAGAAACAATGATGGCATAGAAAATTTATGGAATGATTATGTCACACCCAGAAAGAATATACAGCCTAAAAAAAAATCCAAGTAACACCAAACCTACAAAATACAGTCAGTAAATTGAATTAGTTACAAATTTGAATTTGTGAAAATTCAAAGAACCTTAAAATAAGGGAAGTTAATGACCCAATGAAATGAAGAAGGGAATCTTTAAAACAAAAGCAGATAGATGTGAAAACAAATAAAAACAATTGCAAATTGAAGAAATCTGACACCCGACATTCCAGTCAGGCTCCTCCAAACCACTTCCTCCCAGTACAGCTGTACCTGGTGACTCCTAATTTTATCAGCCCTGCTACTAATGGGCTCCCTGCACTTTCCAAAATCTCATCCTTGGGGAACCATTACTGCTTGTCCTCTCTCAAGCCTTGTTCTTGGCAGGTAGCCACAACCTCCTTTCACAGAACTCAACCTATCACACTATAAGAAAGCACATATTCTGTAAGAGAGTTGCTGCTTTGGTCTCTAGTGCTAGAGTAGGTCCTCTCAGGTTTGTTCTAAATAAACCTGTCCTATTGAGCTCAGACTTCCATTTCTTCTTTTCCTTTTTCCTAACACAAATCAACAATCTCAATAGATTGACTGAATAGGGAAGAAATGATATACGAAAGGCAATAAATAAAATAACTACTGAGGAATTCTTCTACAGTGTGACATGAAGAAATGAAAAGATAGGAAATAAATAAAAATGAACAGATAAGACATGACATTCAGTCCCAGAAGTTGTAATACATATATAGTAAATAATAAGATTGGAAATGATAAAACATTTGAAGAAATAATGCTCAAGAATTTTCCTGAAATATATGAAGAATATACTGTATTCCACATACGCTGTTATATTTGAAATTTCATATATATGTAACATTTAAAAATAAATTTGATGGGGCCAGGGATTTAGCTCAGTGGTTCCCCCACCTGCCTCAGAAGCACAAGGTCCCAAGTTTGATCTCTGGTACCAAAAATAAAAATAGAAAATAAATTTGAAGTTAAACATAGTAAAATTATTGTTAATAATGAAATCAAATTAGAAATTAATAAGAAAATAATAAAAATAAGCTATCATCCATAAATTACCTCATGCTTCTAAATAATTTGAGCTAATGAGTAAATCTTAATGTAAAGGACAATATATTTTAAATCAATGAAAAATCATACCTAAACTTTAAAGTTAAAATCTCATTAATTTTTAATTTTGATTTAAAGATGTATTTTTATACATTTTAAATGAAAAAGACTTCATTCTTACCAAACAGGCAAGCTGAAGCGATCAAATAATTTTATAATACCTCATTTTCATTTTCCAAGGTCAATCACTTCCTTGTTTTGAAAATGTTTTAAAATGTAATCTGATTATTCATTTAGATTGATTATTAGATTATTCATTTAGTTTTTATTTATGCACTGAAAATACTTATGAGCAATTAAAGAGATCCACAATTAGTGTAAAAAGAAAATACAATATTTTAGAGGTTATTCTTTCCCTGTATAACTAGAGATAAGGTTATTAATGCCAGATTTTATATAAATGTATAGTTTCCTACTTTTTTTTCTGAAAGAGAACAGAAAAATATTAACATTAAGTTTAGTGAGATTGATAGTTCATGTATTAAAAGTTTTACTTAAAAAACTTTTAATTAACTGCAAAAATATTTTTCCAGGCTCATACTTAAAATCCAAGCACGTTCAGAGGCTGAGGCAGGAAGATCACAAGTTCAAGCCCAACCTGGGCAATTTAGCAACTTAGTGTCTCAGAATTTTAAAAAGGGGGCCATTCTACACACCTAGGCCAGAGAAGCTGAGCCAGTCCCAGCACCCAGAAGGAAGCTCCCCTGCCACCATTCTACGCTCCTAGGGCAGAGAGGGTGAGCCACATGGGTCCCAGAAGCACCCCCCCCACCCTGTGGAAATGAGAAGACACATAAACAAGCCTCACAAACAAACTTAAAGATCACCTACAGCAACCGCAAAGGGAAATGAGATGGAACAATCTGATACTCAATAACCTGGACTCTCTGAACTGGCAACAAAAGAGGATCTGGGAAAAATAAAATCAGAAATAATTACTCAGATAACAGCAAAGATTGCATCCATAGTGCAAGACATGATTAATAAATGTAGAGAGGAGACAGATAAAAAAATAGAGGAGCTGAGGAACATGATGGAATCCCAACATAGGAAACAAATGGAATCCATAAAACAGATACAAACAGATTTCCAGGAGATTAAAAACTCCATCGAAAGTCTGTGCAGCAGAATGAACCAATGTGAGGATAGAATTTCAGATATAGAAGATAAGATTGCAATTAGTGACCAGGAAAAGAAAAATTGCTTCAAAATTGTAAGAGACCACAAGAAATCAATCCAGCAGCTGCTAGATGATGCAAAGAAGAATAACAAGACTGATTGGAGTCAATGAAGAAACAGGAGAGAGTGCAGATGACATGAAAAAAACTGTTCACAGAAGTGATGGCAGAAAACTTCCCAAGCAGGGGAAAAGAACTTGACATACAGATAAGTGAGGCATATAGGACTCCAGCTAGCCTTGATCAAAAAAAATCTACACATAGGCATATAATAGTTAGGATTCCAGAATTCCAACAGAAGAACAAAATTCTTCAAGCAGTTAGAGAAAAGAAACAAATCACATACAAAGGAAAGCCCATCAGAATCACAGCAGGCTTCTCAATACAAACACTCAAGGCAAGAAGAGCTTGGAGTGATGTATTTCAAGCCCTAAAGGAAAACAGCCTCCAACCTAGATTGATGTAGCCTGCAAAACTATCTTTCAAAATTGATGGAGAAATAAGATACTTTCATGATAAAGAGAACCTCAGGAACTTCATGAATACCAAACCAGCACTCCAAAAAATTTTAGACAATATCCTAGGAAAAGACAATGAGGATCACAACTCTAGGAAGCCCAGCAGAATGAATCCATTGGGTGTGAAAAGTTAAACTCAAAGGGGGAGAATACAACAAAAAGAAAAAGTGATGACAAGGCTTTTAAAACTTTTAAATTCATCTCCCTAATGAGTGTATAATTCAATCTTGTTATTTCACTGATTAATATTTTTCTGATTCTAGAGTTGCACACCTTTCCTTGTGCTGTACTGGCTATTTATCATCTTCTTATGTCTACTTTTTAATTGGATTGTCTATTAATGAGCTGTAAGAGTTCTTTATATATTCTGGTCATAGGTTATAGGCATTGTAGATATGGTCTGTGTAAGGACTACTTTTCATTTTAATGATGTCATTTAAAGTTCTAAATTTTGATGTAATCTCATTTATCAATTTTTTTCTTTTATACATCATGTTTTTTGTATCCTAGGTAGTTCTTGCCTACCTTAAATTCATAAACATTTCCTTTATAATTTCTTCTTAAAGTTTTATACTTTTAGGCTTTCCTATTTAGGTTCATAGATCCCTTCAAGTTATTTTTATGTATGGAAATAAAGGGTTGAAGTTAATTTTTTATATACAGATACCAGGTGTTCTAGCGCCGTTTGCTGAAAACACTATCTTTTCCTTGGCTCTTGAATTGAGTTTATATTCTATAAAATGCTAATGTTAAATAATCTTGCAAAACTCAGTGGACCATATATGTGTGGTTCTATTTCTAGATTCTCTGTTTTATTCCAAAGATCTATATGTCTTTCCTTACACCAACATTGCCTTGATTACTGTAGCTTTAGAAGAAGTCTTAAAATTAGTTACTAAACGTCTTCCAACAATTTTTTTTTGTTGTTTTTTGTTTGTTTTGTTTTTTTTTAACTTTTCTAGGTCCTTTGTACTCCTACATAACTTTTCAATTTCAATATCCAATTCTTCATTTATAGCAAGTATATATAGACCTGAATTTTTATATATACCTTGTGTTTTCTAATCCTGCTAAATTCAAATACAAGTTCTAGGGGCTCCTAGAGATTTTTTTAGTATTTTCTCTGTAGATGATCATTTCATCTACATATAAAGATTTTGCTTCTACCTTGCCAATCCTATCCTAATTATGTCATTTTATTGCCAGACTATTTTGGTTGGGCCTAGGTTTCAAAGTTTAATGTACAGGTAAAGAGTAAGCATATCTGCCCTTGTTCCCCACCTTAGGGAGAAAGCATTGTATCTTCTCCATTCATATAAGGCATTCTCACTGGAAGTATGGAGTACATGTCTTTAATCTGTTGAGAAGCTTCTGTTCTACTTCTAGTCTCCGATAGCTTTTACCATGAACAGATGTGGAATTTAGTCCAATACTTTTTCTTCAACTAGTGACAGGATTATATAGCTTTTTCCTTTCCTCTGTTAAAATGATGACTTTTAGGGGTGGATCTTCCAATGCTGAACCAACACTGCCATCCCTATAACAAAACCACTTTCGACATACTGCCAGATCTGACTTCTAATAGTTTGTTTTGTTAAACAAATTTCTAACTATGTTCATACATTTTTCTTCTATTATCTTTATCCAGGTTTAGGATTAGCACAATATTGATTTCCTAAATTGAGGGGAGAAGTGTTTCTTTTTTTTTGCCACTTTAAATGTTTGATACAGTTTATCAGTTAAAATGTATATGAGCCTGTTGTTGTCGTATAGGTAGGTTTTCAAGCTAGGAATATACTTTCTTTAATAGGTGCTATTCAAATTTTATATTTCCTCCAGAGTTAGTTTCATTAATTTGTCTTCCCAGGTACTTCTTAGAAGTTGTCAAATTTATTTCAAAACAGATTTTTGAAATATGCTTCCTATATCCTTTTAAATTCTGTAAAATCTGTGGTAATGTATCCTAGATCTTGATATTTTAATTTTAAAAATCTATAATTGATATTGTGCATTAGGAAGTAAAGGTCTAAAGGAGCAGGGGAAGTGGAAGAGGTAAGGGAAAGGAAAGAAGGGAAAAAATTTGAGAAAAGGAAAAAAATGGAAACAAAATCTTTGCAAATAGGGAAGGGTGGAGGGGGTGAAGGGAGGGCAGGGGAAGGGGAAAAAAATAAGAACCAAGAGACTCATGTAATGGTACAAGATCCCAATAATGTATGTAAATGTATTTTATACCTAAAATGTACCAATAAACTTAATGAGGAAAAAAAAGAATATTTTAGCCACACTTAGGGCAAAAATAAACTTACTGAGAATGTAAATTCATTATTTCTAAAGACTAGATGCAACAATGCTAATTGTTTTCTTCTAAGTGGAATACATGCCAGAGCACTTACAGCAGTCTTTTGATAGGAAGGAATACATTAAAAAAATACTAGTTAATCTGTGGAGAATTTGCCTATCATACAAAAATTCCTCCATTTGGTAAGGCTTTGTTATGAGCCATTCCTGACACTGCCATAATTTATCTTTTTCCTTTGCTTTTTTTTTTTCTCATTTTTCCATTTTATCATATTTGCATTTGATGTTCCTCCTGGACCTTCCCTCTGAGTATTATCTATTATTTGACTGTCCTTAAGGAGTTTTTATTCCATTTGCTTTGCAGTTTTCTTCATCATAGCTTTGATATAAATATTGTCAATATTATAGGCAGTTACAATAACACTGTTGGCAGAATGCACTGCGTGGTGTGTTGCTTCTCTGCATTATGCCTGTATTTGTGACAGTTTATACAGTTTTGGCTGCAACATTGTCAGCAATGCATTTAGCTACACATTCTAATCCCTCCCAGACAGTTGAAGACCCTTGAACATTATTTGCTCCAACAACCATAGCAACATTCAGGGTAGACTTTCCATCTTTGTCTCTTTTAAGGGATTCTGAAACAAATTTACTTTCATGCCTCTTAACCTGTGGAGCTAATTCTTCTCCAACACTATTTGCTACAGTGTAAACTTCATCAACCATGCACTGGCTGACTTTGGCTGCTTCTCCTATAGCCTGCTTGGCTATATAAAGTCCCCTAGTGACAGCTGGACTAACTTCCACTGTTTTTTCTTCTGCCTGAATCTGTTTTTGGAGATTAGAAGCACTTTTCTGGATTGCTTTGCCAGTAAATTCATCACTTTTGACTAAACCTCAACTTACCCAGGAAGCACGTGACAAACTGTTTTGAGCCACTTTCTCATTCCATTCAGGATATTGTTTTGATTTTTCTCCTGAAACTGGCTCACGGAGAATAATGTGACTCACATTAATTCTTCATTTGAAGTACCTCTAGTCTTTTTCTTATGTTTTCCTTTAAGATGCACATCCTTGTTGGCTTGGACTAATGAATGATCCATCTGACTCATGTCACACTTACTACCAGAGGCTTCTTGTCTTTTGAGGGGGATTGAACTCGGGACCTTCCACTTGCAAGACAGGTGGTGGCACCACTGAGCTAAATCCCTGGCCCCAAGTGGCTTCTTTCACTCAGTCAGAGTGATATTTTGTTCTAGGGATTTAAAATTCATTTTCTCCTTCTGCCCTATTCCAGTTGGCCTGGAATCAAAGGACAGGCATTTGTCATAATAGATCCTCAAATAATTCTCTACCATCTTCTGCTAGCTCAAAGGATAACACTATACCCCACAAAGCATAGTGCTGCTTGTAACATTGTATCAGGAAACACTAGCCTCTTACAGAACATTTGTAAACGGGAGATCGATCAGGAACCACAGCATACAACCAGTTCTAAACCTGAAGAAACTCAGGAAGGCAGTTTAGAACAATATCAAGAGAATTAAGCAAGAATTTCACAATTCGAAGGTACCCAGGATATGAAGGTGCAATAATCTCCCTAGCAGTGATACATCTTGTAAGGGTAGATTTTTATTTACAGTTTGTAAAAAACCCTACATCAATAAAAGAATTAAAGATATAAATTCAGAAGGAGAAATAAAATCATTTTATTGGAAAAGGAAGAGAAATAAGAAACAGAATCCCTTTATTGGAAAAGAGAAATTAGGAGATATTCCTTGTTGGAATAAGTTAGGGTGCCTAGAGCCTGAACTGGGAGGGAGGATCTTTGTTCTCAGCCCCTTTTATTACATAACAAGAAAAGGACTATCCCCTTTGAGAGTTGTTATAACTTGATTGCCTCTTTGGGGCTCTAAAACCACTGACTGGGCCATTGTCCCTTCTATTGCCAAAGTGTACATTCTTGGATAAGCACTTCTTTGGTCTCTTTGTGCTGTTCAGGTACTTTACAACAGAGTCCCACATTTAAGGATGAGTTAGCAAAAGGTGATATGTGCACATTTTAGTGCATCAATATGGTGAGAAAATAATAAAATATATGTAATTATTTGTGTGTGTCTAGCTGTTAGTGCATATTTTAAATACTAAATTAGTTTTTATAATATAGTCCCTCCTCCCTTCTTTTTTTTTCTTGTGTTTAATTGGAGGTGGAGGGAGGAGGGAATTGAGCCTTGGCATGAACTGAGCCAGACCAAGGCAGCCTTACCAGATCTCTGCTTGTTTTCTTAGCTACTCTCTCTTTAACAGGGGTTTAATTCTACATTTCCCAGAAACCTCACTGAGGCCTTTTAGCTTTCCATGAATGTCCCCCAACTTTCTCTATAGCAGGATTTACAAAAAGAAAATCAGCACTTTACTTGATATCAAAAATCAATTCATCTGCTTTCATCCTTAAGGTCTCAAGAGGAGTTGGCTGAGAAAGATTCCTATAGAAATCTTCTCCAACTGATGAAATTACACCAGAATCTGTTCCATAAGATACAGAGCATTGACACCCTGAGGAGGAGCTTCCGATGGACAGCTTGGAGATGGTAAGGCTACAGAAGAAATTGCAGCAATGTGTCCTGAACTTATAGTTGCAGAGTTTCCATTTATTTCATCATTCTGTGAAGGTAAGTTAAAGGACTGAAGCCCTGGAGAGTTTTCACACATATCCTTAGGTGATAATTCTGGATATAACCAGGATACCTCCTTAGGATCTTTCCATTGGGAAGTAGCAAGACCTTTCTCTAGAATTTATTATCTAGTGTATACATTCAGTAGTGTTTCTTTCATTTTCTCTTGCATCTTTATAGCAGGTTCCCATCCAGGGCCTGTGTATTGAGGCTCTGTTGATATAATGCTAATTTCCTTCAGCAAGTGACCTATTCCTTGCTTATAGTAGTTCTTTGCTTCTTCCTTCTGACTTAATTCATCTGTATTCAATCCTTCATTAGAAAATAGAAAGGTATTCTTGTATGCTTCCCTGATCATCTTAATTTCAGCGGGTTCTCCATTTTGTGGCTCTTGCTTCATTTCTGCACCTTCCAGATGTGCCAGCTCAAGCACTGCCCAAAAACCCCCAGAACCAATACAACCACCAAGGACCCACAGTTTGCAGTGGCCCACAGGCTGCCTTGCCAGGCTCACAGAGCATCCCAGCTGCAGGCCACATTAAGTGCCCTCATGCACCTAGTACTTGTTTTTTAATACAGTACGTTTTGTTAAAGTTTTAGTTCTTTTCCTAGGTTTTTGTTTTGAAATAGTCTATTGTTCCCAATTGTTCTTTTCTTTGGTAAATGTTTTTAAATATATATATTTTTAAAAGAAAAAAACATATAATGATAGGAAAGGACTGTAAGAAACATACACAAAGTGATCTATTTCCAAGACAAGCTCTTTTAGGTGGAGGACATGACTGAGGGTCAGGCATCTGAGAAGCTCTCTAAACAAAGCTAAATAGTCAATTAAATATGTAATTCTTTACGCTAACTCTGACTGGAAAAGTACTTGCAGTTATAGTTTAGTCATTTGCTTTGAAAACGCACAAATGTTTACAGAAGGAATTGACTAAGGAAGTGGGCACCAAGGCAGAAGATTTACTGCTGAGTGACCTGATGAGGAAATGAGGAAGGAACCTGCATGATAGGAGGGGGAAGGGATCTGCATGCTAGGAGTTAAATTGCTGACTAAAACCACTCTGGGGTTGCGTCAGCCAGTTTTGTTAGGCCAACACCCTCTTGCAAGATTGAAAAAATTAAAACACATTTACTGTCCCTAATCCTTGGTCTAATCTGTATATTTCACAAAATCAATGGTGAGGAGGTGCCATTCCTCACAGGACTAAACGGTCACTACCTGTGGACAAAATGCTCTTAACCCACAAAGTTCAAGATAATAAATAATCCCTATCATAATTAATAAGAAAGTTGAACATTTAGACCAGAAACTAGATAAATGTAGAAAAGAATGTTTATTTCTTGGGTTAATATTCTCCAGAAACAATCAAATTAAAGTGAAATAAAAAGTGTAAAATACAGTAATTACAGTCATGAGAAAAACCATGTACAAATATATATAACCAAAATAAATCATAAAAAGTAAATGGCACATGTTTGAGTGCCATGTTGTTTCTGTGGTGTGAGAAACCAAAAGTGGAAATAAGGACTAAAATTGGGGAGATTGGGTCAGTTGTGTCCAAAAGTTGTGGCTTTCTTCCTATTCTAGGCAAGGAAGAGTGGTCATCCCTATGTCAGGGACTGAATGAATGTTTGAGACTTTGCCTAATGTGAAAGACATCATTGGAATGGCGTTTCCTAAGTCACAGGCAAGAATCCACATAGATGACTATATGGGGGGTGTGTTTAAGAATAGCACCTTTGAAATATTGGTAGTCCTAGCATAGGATTATCTACACAAAAGACTGGATTTTAGCTTTTTACACCCACTTAATCTGGCTGTCTGAAACTTTCCCCAAATGAACTTTTTCATGCTCTGAGAAAATATCTCACAGTGATTTAGGGGTAATAGATGTAACTCACAAACCTGAAATGTAAGGATGTATTCTCTAAAATCAAAGAATGAATTCTAGGAACAATTGATGTTAAGAGTAGGAAAAATTTATTGAGAGAACAATAGCTTCTAACAGAAGCAGAATGGAGACCAGAAAATGGGTTTCCCGCCCACTGTGCTTCTCAAAGTTGTTTTATGGGACAAAGCCAGGAAGTGAGGCAGGTTCAAGGTGGGACAAAACTATAGTCAACTAGTGTGATTAAAAGTACAGTCACTCAGGTAATATTGATCCAATGAGAAATCATAAGGTGGACAAAACTATGATCAACCAATTAGACTATGGCAAGTATAGTCACTTAGGTAATAATGATTAAATGGAGATGCAAATCATGTAGTAAGTGTACAAGGATTTTTGGCCAGGGATCTTTCCTAGAAGGGATGGGTAAAATCGTGCTCCCCCACCCAGGTGACTAATACCTATTTGGAATATCAATCACTGCTATTCATAGCTAGGGGAAAAATATGGGTGTAGTATTTTCTTTTCTTTTAAAATGCTGGCCTTCAGCAAATGTGTCTTAATTGTCCTCCATGTTGGCTCCTCAAGGGATGGCCTTGTCTAACTGCCTATAATATATCTAATTAACTTACAATTAACTACAATAGTAGGACTAGTGTGGGAAATGGTAGAATTCAGCTATCTAGTTGTAAGAATAGATCACAAGAAGTTTGTTAATTAAGAGAATTAAGTCATTTCTGGGAAATTCCACAAGTCCGTTTGTTAAAAGAATGCCAGAAAACTTTGAGACCTTGTAAAAGTCTCACAGGAGAAAAACAGATTTTCCTAGTTTTCTTATTTACCATTTTCTGGGATCAGAGGACCGTGACCCAATGACTCTATGGGTGGTAAGAGAGATACGACTCACTATGCACATCTGTGATGTTTATGGTGGGCCGGTGGGCTTGATTTTTGGCTAAAGTCGTCCTGCTCTCTTGATACTATCTGATAAGAAGAGGGCTGAGGTGTGCTCTTTGATGTACAGGATTGGTGAATGGAAACAGGGGACTTGTGAATTCTCCTGTAGCTTTTATGAGTCACTTAAAGTCACTGGTTATCATCAGAGGTGAAAATCAGAAAGACAATAGCCAGAATAACTAAGCTGCTTTCCTACATGTATAAAAGCCTTGCTTCTTTCCTTTGTGATTGTTGAATAGTGCCAGAGGAATTAAACTGCTGTTCATCCCCCAGGCTGTCTCCTTTTCTTTCTTTAAAAGTCGGTGCTTTCCGGGGTCTCCGGTTTCCCTCTAGAGAAACCAAAGACACACTAGGTGCTCTTTAAACATCTATCTTACTTCTAATCTATGTAAATTTCTGGGGTGGCTATCTTATGTAAAAGACAGTAAAAAATGTATAGTACATAGTTTCAATTAAATGTTAAAGAAAACAGAAGAAAAGAAAATAGAGAAATAGGAAGTAGGAAGAAATTCTAATAATTTCCCAAATTATATATTCCGTGGTTTCAAAAATATTTTAATATACATGCAAATGTTTCATTTACACCACTAGGCCTTCTTAGTACATTGAAAAGAAAGTTTTATGCTATTATCTGTTTCTTTTTTGTAAGAGTCTTTTTTTTGGTCTATGATTTGTACTCTTAACATTTTGAACATTCTTTTAAGATTATAGTGCACAGTTTACTAACTAATGTTATTCTTTTATTAATTTGTTGTGAAATTTTGCTTTATCTTTTGGTAGAAGTAAGAAAACTTTAAAAAAATATTTTCTTTATTAATATATACTTTTATTACATTGAAATAAAAATTTTAAAAAAGTAAATGGAGAAAACATGAGACTATTGAATACCAGTGCCCAGAGAGATCTATCACCAAAGATCCCACATTGTGATAACCCAAATACATACACTTTTTTAATATTTAAAAATAAGTCAAATTTGATAGAGCCCAGACAGGGATACTGATAGTTCCAATGAGCACACCTGCCATCTTAGAGAAACATAGGTTTCATTTTACTTAGGTCACAAAGGACATGTCAATAGGTCACAGAGGACAAGTCAGCAGGTCACAGGCAGTCCCCTGAGGACATGTCAGCAAGTTACAGAGAACATATCAACAAGCCACAGCCTACTGTTTCTCTGACCCACCCCCTCAAAATCCTGCCAAAAAATTATTTTTGAAAAGCCTCTTAGCCTGTAAGAGTCACCTTCTCTGTTCTACTCACACAGAAAATCCCCCTCAGGTTTAGCTACAAAGCTGCTTGGACAGTTGAGTTTTTACTCCTTCTTTTCCACTCATCTGGTGCCAAAACCTGTGAAAAGAAACTGAGAGCTGTGGCTTTTTTGGAAACTAGGAAGCAATAGGCAGTGGCAGCTCATCCCTAGCTTATTCCTAGATCCTGAGAGCATCCTGTTCTTGTCTTGTTTCTTCTAATTTCCAAGGATTTGGTTGCATAGGCTTGACTGCCCTCTGTGGTGAGACTGAGAGGCTCTGGCCAATTCTACATTTTGGTGAGCCCTAAAACCCCCCAGAGGCAACTTTCAAACCTGAACCACCTGACTGGGTAACCAACTCTCCCTTCTCTTCCTCAAAATTCTCCCTTTTTGTGAACTCCAGTTCTGGGACCATCCTGCCAGACCTCAAACCAGACATCCACCCCCAGCTGCTAATTCATTGCCACACCTGAGAGGGTAAGATTCTGGCACTGATATAGGAGAAATGATATAATTCCCAACCTAGTAGATATCAGATACACTGTTTGTGTTCTACAAAATCAAAAAAATGAATTCTATGGAACAATGGAGTTTAAGAGTGGGAAAAATTTATTGAGAGAGCTAGCTCCCGAGAGACAGGAGGGGACCAGAAAGTGGGTTATCAACCCACATCGTAGAGGAAAATTTACAGAGCAAAATCATGAGGTGGGTACAATGTGGTTCAAAACCATGATCAACCAATAAGATTAAAAGTATAGTTGTTTAGTTAATATTGATCCAGTGGGAAAGTAGGTCATGTAGTAAGTGTACATGGAAAGAACAAGGACCTTTTTAGGAGGGGATGGATCAGTAGGTCCTGGTCACCTACCTGGGTGACTGATGTCTATCTAGATTTTTTTGGATTAGATGATAACAATTATAGTATAATCTTCAATCTATTGCTTATCCTCTGGGGAGTCATGTAGGCCTGGTCATTTCATTTTTATTTTGAAGCCTGGTGTTTGACAAATGTACCTCTAGCCACAGCTGAAATGTGGTTTCATTTTCTGCAATGGCTTCCTTGAGGTTCTAATCATGTCTCACTACCTATATTTCTGCCCAACTGAACTGTCTATAATAGCCCAATCAACTTTCCCTTGGCCCACAGAGAAAGCCAATTCATCATCCCTTTATTTCCTTCCTAACCCATTTTCCTTCCTCCTCATTCTCTGTTAGAGAACACCACAAAAAAGGGACCTCTTGCATTCTGCACTCTTGCACTTCTTCAATTACCTCAACCATGACCACAACCCTGGTAGTGGTGCTCATAAACTGTCCACCAAATATGCTCCCTTTTGTCATCAGTAAATGTGGACAAGAGAATAAGTGAAATATCCCCCTCCCTTCTTTGAGTAGTCCTCCTCTCCTCCAAAATCCATTAGCCCACCTGCCTCCTGTGGTGCAGGCCCCTCCTCAAACCACTCCCCTTTCTCCCCCTCAGACTTGTTCTCACTTTCTTTCTTCTCAGGCATTACCTCCCCAGAAAACTTATCATCCTATTCATACCTTTATTAGGTAGTACGTGTTGATGAGCCAGTTAGCATTCACGTTGCTTTCTTAATTACAAGTCTAGAATGTTTCTAACAAAGAACTAGTTCCTTCTCAGAAAATCTTGTTTAATTCAGAAAAGAATTCCTCCCACTCACTCAAATATATGCCCTCACTTCAGAAGATATTTACCTTATTCTCTTGTTCACCATTACTGTGTAAGTACTACATGCTAACTGATTGCACCAATGGAGCTCCTGCCCACCATTACTGATAATTAAAGGGAGAGTATTTGGTGGGTGGCTGAAAACCAGACTGATGTGCTCCACCATTAACACCCTGGCAGGCATGCTTCTCAGGCAACCTGAGTGGTTCCTAGGGCAGAACCATGAGGCTTTCAGTGGACATATCAACTTAGAGACTCTGGTAGGATGGACCATGATCATAAGATCATTTGATTCCTGGCAGGAATGGAAAAAAATAAAAAGCAAACACAGCAACTATGAGCACCCAGGGGTCAAAAATAAAACCCTAGTCCTATATATGAACTGGCTTTCAGAGGCCATGATTAAATATACACACACACACCCTAAGTCTCCTGAAGATCTAATGCTTCTACACCTCCAGTTCATCTAACAGTCTTATCCAGACATCTATGAAAAGCTCCACAAATTTTAAATGGACCCCAAAGACCACAGAAGGAGCTTATCAACTTTGCATTTAAAGTTTTCAACAACCAAGATGAGAAACAGAGAACTCTAAAAGAAAAACAGACTAAAGCTAAATATCAAACCTGGTCTCCCTACTTTGACTCCCAGCTGAAAAATCTGCCAAAGGCTCCACCTCACATGCACCTGGCAACTATTTTCACTGCAACAATCCAGGACACTGCACAAAAGCTTGTCCTAATCCAATGCTTCCTACAAAGCTGTGTCTGAACTGAAGACAGTGGGGTCCCTGGAAAATGGATTGCCCTCTGGGAAACTGCCTTCCCCTGATTTCTCTCCCCTCCAGGCAACCTGATAAATCTGGAAAAGACCTGGTAGCTCTCATGGCCTTATATTCAGCTGCCAATTGACGTGACTTGGTTCCAAAAGCTCTCTCCATGACATCATGAATGGATCCATGGGTAAAAATGGTGGTGACCAAAACAGATTTCCTTTCTTATTCACTCAGGCTCCAGCTTCCCTGTTTTTATTGAATATTTGGGACATCTGTTCCCTCCTCTATTTGGGTTGTTACAATGAAAAGCCCAATAGAAACACCAGCCAAAACTCCATCCTTGTACTGTTCTTTAGGACATAGAAGTTTCACTCACACTTTCTCCCATGCAACTTTTGGGAAGAGATATCCTCCATCACATGGTGGCACCTATTATCTCCCTTCCTTCTGAGCCCTTTCTTATCCTACCAATCATACCCCATTATGATACTTTCCCTTCTGAGGTGATCCAACTCATCAAATCACAGGTTGACCCTATTCTTTGGGACAAAAAAATACCCTTCTATAGCCTTATACCATAAGCCCTTCAAAATAGCCCTGAGGGGCCCTACTTGAGCT
Organism: Heterocephalus glaber; assembly: GCF_053883595.1. Classification (NCBI taxonomy): domain Eukaryota; kingdom Metazoa; phylum Chordata; class Mammalia; order Rodentia; family Bathyergidae; genus Heterocephalus; species Heterocephalus glaber. The sequence continues at coordinate 18,046,593 of NW_028258384.1, read as the reverse complement.
GTCATAATCAAACAATACTCCCTTAGCCTCAATGGCCATCTTGGCTTTCAGATCATTATCAACCACCTTCTTAAAGCCCAAATTCTCATCCTTACCCACTCCCTCCCACAACATCCTCCTCCTTCCTGTAAAAAACAATGATGTATCCTTCTGATTAGTTCAAGACCTTTGAAAGATTAACAAAGCTATTGTTCCCACTAACCTATTGGCCCCCAACCCCTATACCCTCCTCTCTCATACCCATTCCAGTACTAAATAATTTGCTGTTATGGACCTCAAAAACATCTTCTTTACTCTTAGACTCAGCCCTGATTTCCAAACACTTTTTGCCTTTACTTGGACAGATCCCACCACATCTCCATTCACCAAACAACTGACATGGACAGTTTTTCCCCTGAGATTTCAGGGTAGCCCCTGCTTCTTTGGCCAACCATTATAAAAGGACCTCTAATCCCTCACACTTGCTTCCAGATGCCTGCTTCAATATCTTTATGACCTTTTCCTTTGCAGCCCCTCACTATTTCCTACACTATCTCCTTTCTTAAAATCTTGGAAGGAAAGACATATTTTGTCTCAGGACACAAAGCCCAGCTTGTATAATGAGAGGTCACTTACCTTGGTCTTCACCTCACCCCTACCATTTGCTGCACACCACCCTCCGAAAAAAACAAAAAACAAAAACAAAAACAGAAGACTATAAATAATCTTGCTTTCCACACCACAAAATAAAATCTTTTTTTTCCTTCCTGAGACTTCTTAGCTATTTTAGACTTTGTATCTCAAATTTCTCACTCATTGCAAAACCCCTTTATGAGGTTTGCCATGTGGATCACTGAGAAAGAATGCCAGAAACAGACTTAATTGCCATTTCCTTTTGGGCCTGCAAGGTGCCACTCCTTGAAGCTCCTGCTTTGGCCTTACCAAATCCTAATGAATCTTTCTTTCTATTTCTATCCAGCAAAAAAGAAAAAGCATTATGGCTACTTGCATAGCTGGATGGAGACTCTCTCTAGACTGTTACCTATTTATTCAAACAGCTCAACCTTGTAATAAAAGGTTGGCCACTCTATTTAGAGGTCTTACCATCTCCACTCCTTACCCCCAAGGCCCAAAAGATTACTCTTCACCAGCCTTTACAGGTACACTCTTCACACAACTTCTCCAACTTTCTTGGACATTGTGCTTTAACTGTTCTCTCTTTGGCCTGAGTTCAAGTCCTATACTGTCAGCTCTTACATTCTTGGTTACCTTATGCCACTTGTCTGTCTTAAACCCTGCCAACCTCCTCCCAATACCTGACTCCCCAGACTCCAACTCCCCCCAACATGAGTGCACTGAGCTCCTTGATTTTACAATCACCTGCTTCCATCACATAAACTTGGAACATAATCTAGGGTCCCCTGACTTATTTATTGATGAAAGCACTTCAAAGATTGCCCCTTCCCAGGGGTATGCCACCATTGAAGGCCATCATGATAGTCAATCTTCCTACCCTCCATTAGAAGTAATCAAGGCAGCAATCCTCCCGACAGGGACAACTTCATAGCTGGAGGAACTCATTGCATCACTACAGTACTCACTCTGATAAAAGATAAAACCATCAACAATTACACAGACTCTAAATATGTGTGTAATTTCCTACACTCAAATGCCCAAATCTGGTATAAAAGGGGATTTCTAACTGTAAAAATACTCCTATACAAAATGGTCCCTAATTCAAGACCTTCTAGAGATGACTCTTCTTCCCCATAGAGGTGCTATCTTTCATTGCAAGGGCCATCAAAGTTCTAACTCACAGGATAAACATTTCAGACATATCATTTGTGGAAATAACAAGGCTGATAGAGTAGCAAAAGAGGCAGCTACCAACTCACTCTCCATTCTATGCTTCTTGTTTCCTCTTATACCTTTCTACTCACTCCAAGAAATAACTCTACTCAAAGAACGGGGAACATAACAAAAGGAACAGTGGTGGTTTCTTCATGAAAAATTGGCCCTTCTTGAAAGCTTGAAAAACAAATAACTTTTATTTTTCCATGGCCAGTTCTATGTTGATTCATTTCCTGTGTTCCAGTTCCCACTGGCTCATATAAATCACACTCAATAGTTTTAGGACCTCCCTACAAAAGATTATTACCACCGTTCCATATGCCAAACCGTCAACCCCCAGAGCAACCTCAGATCTCTTCCCTTCCACATACATCAATTTCAGGGATTGCTCCAGGCACTAACTGGTAAATAGATTTTACTCATATACCTCCAGTGAAAAAGCAAAGATACCACCTTGTCCTAATTGATACATTCTCCAGATGGATAGAGGTCTTTCCTACACCAAACAACAGATATTCCACTGTAGCACATATCCTGCTGAAGTCATCCCCCACTATGGATTCCCATCCAAATTGATAATGGACCTTAATTCACCTCACAGATCTCCTAACAGGTAGCCTCCTCTGTAAATATAACCTAGAAGTTCCACATCTCATATGAACCCAAATACTCAAGTAAGGTCAAAAAGGTTAATTACCTTCTTAAACAAAGCCTAACCAAGATTTCCCTCCAGGTCCACTTTGACCAGACTAAACTCTATGCTTAGCCCTTTTCAAATCAGGTCTCTTTCTCACAATCCTCTTATGCTCAGCCACTTTTTGATTCTATATGGAAGACTCCTCAGTGCCTTTACATTTCCTACCTCCAATTCAAAGCTATCCTTTTCTCATTCAAATTCCTTACTTAACACCCTTAGGCATTTCATTTAGAACTATGCTGACTCCATCCTACCAAAACTTTCCAAAACCCAAACACCCTCACTCCTCCATCACTACAACCTGGAGACTAAGTATATATAATGCCTGCCAACCTCTCTCAGGGATTAAAACTAAAATGGAAAGGCCCTTTCAAATAATCTGACCACATCAACAGTGGTAAAATTAAAAAATCATTCCTCCTGGGTCCACTTCTCCTCTCTAAAAGAGGCTCTCCTTTTCCAGTACACATCAAATGGACCCACATTCCTGAAGATAACCATGGTGCCTCCTGTGACTGAAGAGATCAAAGATACAAACACATAGCCCCATGAGTCTCTCTCTTCATGACTTTTCTCATTTCTGGATGATACTATTAGAAGGATTCCCCCTTTATTTGCCCTCTACCTCCCTAGACAACACCATCCAAGACCTGTTGCTACAAGGAACACCCTCAGACTTCTCCTCAGGATAAATCACTACCTTTACTTTCTATGTTCTCTTGCTCCAATCCTTTCTTTCTCAATATCACTCATCCTCTTAATCCCTAACACTACAACACAGACCACCTTTCCTAGATACCTCAGTCATGACTAAAATTATCCAATCCTTCAACAGATTCATTCAACTACCATGCTGGGTCTGCCTCCAAATTTCCCAGATAGCAGATCCAGTAATACTTTCTCCCCTAGAAACATGGATAAACACTTCTACAGGGCTACACTCCACCAAGACTGCCAGACTGAGGAGCACAGCCCTAGTTGAAGGATCTGACATCAGACTCCCACAAGGCACTAAAAGGCTCACCAACTGCCATACCAGGCCACAACAAATTTCTTCCAAAATGGATTCCATCTAACCCAGACTTCGCCTCTGTGCATATCTCAAACCAAACAAGATCACTTTACCCCAGTCAGTGCTTTCAACTCCTCCTTCTGCAAAGCTACTATCCATCTCTTCCCACTATTTGATCACTATAACTTTAACCATCTGGGAACTCTTTCATGGGTACTTGTGTACACTTCCTTTCAGGGCAGTCTAAACACCACCACATCTGAATATTGCCAAGTCAGAGGAAAGGACCACCTTAAAAGAATCGCCTAGGGCTGAGGATTTATCTCAGTGGTGCTGGTGCCTGCCTCACAAGCACAAGGTCCTGAGTTCTATCCCCAGTAACAACAAAAAAAAAGAATCCTCTAGCCCATGGAGGTATCCAAAAATGGAACTACCTTAATACATCTGACAGCAGAGTCTTCCTAAACCAAAATTTTTCTCTTAACTAAGAGGGCCCTGCAGCATTACAACCAGCCTCATCGTTTTCTCCCTTGATAGCTGCAACTTGTAGTTCCTTCTTCTATATATAGATAGCACAAATATGAGGCAGTCTTACATTTTCTTTCTAACCCACCCCCAGACTTCCTCCTTCTGTCACAATTTGATCTCATGAGTTGCTTTTTCCTAAAAATGAGCATCTTCTGAGTGTGTGGAGACAAAGCATACTTGTGCTTACCAACTGGACCAGAACCTGTTCATTAGGCATCTTCACTAACACACTTTCCTTAGCAACATCTAATCTACCCATTCCTATCTCCCTCATAACCCATATCAGGGCACAACCCACCATACAGCTTGTCCCCTTAATGGCCACCCTGGGAATAATAACAGGGACTGGAATGGGTATTGGGGCCCTAGGAGTCTCTCATTCAGAGTTCATCAGGCTGTTAAAAGAACTCACAGAAGGACTCAAACAAATCTCCAACCAACTGGGACACTTGCAAGAGCAAGTAGACTCCCTGGCTTCAGTCATCCTCCAAAACTGCAGAGGCCTTGATCTGACAGCATCAAAGGGCAGTATTTGTGCTCTACTCTAAGAAAAATGTTGATTTTAAGCCAAAGATCCAGTCTTGTCAGAGATTTAGCAAAGTGCCTTTGTGAACAGGCTTCCAATCTCCTGGAAGGCTCTTCCAATGATCTGTTTCCCCTTCCTCTTCATTGACTCTTACCCTTCCTGGCCCCCTTAATGCTTATTACTCTTTTTTCTTTTCATCCCTGAATAATTAATCTATTCCAGAGATTTTTTTTTTTTTTTTTTTTAGGAATGAATAACACCCATCACTGGGCAACTACTTGAGAACACCTCCAAATACCCTTTTTTCTCCAAAAGATTTTTTTAAAACCCCAAACAAAAAACAAAATAAACAAACAAACAAACCAAAAAAAATACTGTTCATTTCCCTCTCTCAGCAGGAAGTAGCCAAGAAAAGAACAATGCCAGGAATGATAGAGCCCAGATAAGGATACTATCAGTTCAAATGAACCACCTGCCATCTTAGAAAAATGTAGGTTTAATTTTACTTAGATCACAGAGGACATGTCAGTAGCTTACAGAGGACACATTAGCAAGTCACAAGTACACCATTTCTCTGATATATCCCTTCAAAAGCCCACCAAAACACTGTATAAAAAAAGCCTCTTAGCCTGTAATACTTTCTCTATTCTTCTCACACAGAGAGGTTCCTTTCAAGTTTAACAATAAACCTGCTTGGACTGTAGAGTTTGCATCCCTTGTTTCCCACTAAAATCTTAATTTACCACTGAATGTATCATAGCATACATATGTCAGGATTATGCCTATCTTTTCCTCTGACCTACTTTTTTGTTTTTGTTAGATATGATGTATAGATCAGCAATTGATCAATTTTTTTTCTGAAAAGGGCCAGATAATAAAATATTTAGGCATAATGATTCACAGTCTCCCTTGCAACTACTTTATCTATACTTTTGAAGAGATGAAGAAATCATAGACATAGACATTTAAACATGACTTTTTCTATAAAACTTTATTTCCAAATGTTTGTGTGCTAGATTTATCCAACAAGCTATTGTCAATCTCTGCTATAATGCATTTGAGTTTCTCTCTTTTTAAGAAACATAAATTTCAAAAGTTCCTCAATTCATATTAAATTAAGCCTGAACTACTGAGAATGGTATTCATGGTACACTACATTCTGTTTCAAACCTCATTCCAATCTTTTTCTCTAGTGTACTCCGTCCCTCACTTCACTCTCTACTGCAGTGAAAAATATATATATATATGAGCTATTTTTAATTATTGTTTTCCTACAAATATTTCCTGAACTTTTATTTAATTCATCCATTCTGTCATTCCTTTTGAAAATATTTATTGACCAATATTTTTGTGCCAGGTGCTTGCTTCCAGGAAAAAGGTAGCATTGTTCCTTCTTTCTAAAAGATTACATTCTAGGATGTATATATATAATATTATATAATATATATAATATTATATATAATATTATATAATATATATTATATATATATTTTTTGAAGCAATTATAATATCATATGCCAAGTTCTGTTCATAGGCTCATATGCCAAGTTCTGTTCATAGGTTCATATGCCAAGTTCTGATCATAGGGTACTGTGAAAACTCATAGGTAGAGCTACCACCTATTAATGGATACTAATTATTTGAAAGTGAACAAAATATGCTATGGCACATGTGGAAATACTGTGGCAAAAAAATTTGATTCTTTTAAAAACAAGAGTCCTTCATTATTTTATTATGTGATCAGATAGAATAAAATGTTCAACTTATCAACAGTTTTAAGCCAAACAAGGCTATAAATGCATATATGTTTTGTTAATAAAAATTCATTTATATGTGTTGTTCTTTTGAGCTTTTGTTACCTTTTCAAAATAGATCGAGGTAAGTTATTTTTCTTCAATATCTGCTAAATTCGATCACATCTAAAGCCACTATACATAATTTATGGAAAATCCAATGACTTAAATGGTATAAAACTCTTTAATGCAGCTCTTTCCTAAACTATAGCTTTACTAAAAAACTCTATAGCTAGCTTTGCTATACTCTACATGACTTCTGTGCACATCAAGAGCATGTTGTTTACTCTGTATCATCTTTTGTGAGAATTTCAGTATAACATTTTGTGATGTTAACCTGAGTCTTAAAATGGTATTCTCTCAGTTTATATAACAAGCCCCAGATGTCTTGACTTATTTCAATTTCACAGCTACTTTCTTAAGAGAGTATATTAAACCCAAAGAATCCCTCAATGGAATCAGAAATCAATGAAGTTCACAAGTAGAACTATTGTAGACAGCTATGTTAGTTAGATATATTACAGGCAGTTAGGCAAAGCCAGGCCCTTCAGGGAGTCAGTACAGAAGAGAATTGTGGCCCATTTACTGAAGGTCAGGATTCCAAAAAAAGCTACTACATTCACAAACTTTTCCCCCACAGGGATGAACACCAGTGATTGATATTCTAAATAGGTATCCTTCATCTGGTGGGGGGACCAAATCCTCCATAGCCCATTTCTTCCCAGAAATCCTATTAGTTCACTTACTACATGACTTTCTTCCCCATTTGATCCACAAGTAATCAATATTACCTAAGTGACTATACTTGTACTCTAGTTTTGACCTTAGTTTTGTCCCACCTCATACTCACCCTGTGATTTCCCATTGGATTAATATTACCTAATAAATTATACTTTTAGCCTTTGTAGTTGACTGTAGTTTTGCCCCTCATTGAACCCACTTCACCTCGTGGCTTTGCCCCAAACACCCCTGAGAAGTAGATTTTGTGGGCTAGCCACTTTCCAAGTGTCCTCTCCTGTCTCTCTTAGGCAGGAGCTGTCTTTCCCTCAAATATTCTCTACTCTTAACCTTTGTTGTTTTTAGAATTCATTCTTCAATTTTAGAGAAAATGAATTTGGCCTTTTGTATATCTAGCAGGTTGGGAATTATACTAGTTCCCTTACATTATTTGGATTATTTGAAGGTCCTATATCATACACCCTATATCAGAACAACATTACTGTAGTTGCCAATTATATTTCATCTTGAATGACTCTTTGAGTTGCAACCAAATTTTTTTCCATTTAGTTTATTGATACGTTTTAGGTATACAATACAGTTACATTCATCATTGGGTTCTGGTACCTTTACATGATGTTACTTGGTTCTTATTTTTTACCCATTCTGCTGCCCTCCCTTCAACCCCTCCATCCTTCAATATTTACAAAGACTTTGTTTCCGTGTTTTTCCTTTTCTCATATATTTTCTTTTCCCTTCTTTCTTTTCCCCTTCCCCTCTCACTTCCCCTATTCCTTAAAACATTTTCTTCCTATTTCACAATATCAATTATACATTTTGATTCTTATTTATACTTTTAGTTTTTCACACTAGAGAAACTATTCGGTATTTACACATGTGTGTCCTATTTATTTCACTTAAGAGTATGGCCTCAATGTGCATCCAGTTAGCTATAAATGTCTCTAGTTTCTCGTTATTATTTTTTCTTCCTGTTGATCCACATGACCTTCTTGAGAAGCCTGGGTTCTTTCATTAAGAAGGAGCATATAATTGGTTATATTTGCATAATAAGTAAGATCTCTAGTTAAGATAACCAACTTAAACACATTTTTGTGAACTTTGACAACTTTTATTTATTTTTGAAATTTCATTGCACTTTCTGTCTTGAAATAGTCTTTAAAACCTGGAGCTGAATATCTACACAGAGTTGCCACAGTATCATTTTTACAGTATTTCTAGTATTTCTGCATTTATTAAAATTTATATTTTTAAGGAATAGCATGAAATACCCTTCTCTAAACCTCTTTGCCCTTAGTCAGGAATGTATAAATATTGAAATATTTTAAGACAAGAGACCAGTAATTAGACACATCTTGAAAAGCTAATCCAAGTCAGTCTACTATTATTCCTGGGGAGAGGCTGGTGATTGGCATTGCAGCAAAGGAATCTCAGTGGTGGCTCTGCAGAGCTTGCTTACTTATCATTGTAATCACACATCAAAAACAATTAGCACATAGAGCTCATGGATTTAATTCACAAAGTCTGTTAAGCAGGAAACATATTCTCAACTACATGTTGTGGAGAGTAGATTATTGATAAAAGTTAACTGTGGAATTCTTTTTTTTTTGTATTAAATTCTTTTATTGGTACATTGTAGGTATACAACATAATTACATTTCTCATTGGGAATTGTACCTTTATATAATGCATCTTGGTTCTTATTTTTTCCCCATTCCTAGCCCTCCCTTCATGCCCTACACCCTTCCCTATTTACAAAGACTTTATTTCCATTTTTTCCATTTCTCATCATTTTTTCCTTTCCCTTCTTTCCTTTCCCCTGTGCCTCCCACTACCCCTACCCCTTTGGACCTTTTCTTCCTATTTTACATTACCGATTATTCATTCTAATAATTGGTACATTTTAGGTATACAATATAATGACATTCATCATTGGAAATTTGCACCTTTACATAGTCTCTCTTGGTTCTTGTTTTTCACCTATGCCCAGCCCTCCCTTCAACCCCTCCAGTCCTCCCTATTTACAAAGATTTTGTTCCTATTTTTCCATTTTCTCATATTAATCCCATTCCCTTATATCCTTTCCCTTAGCCCTCCCACTTCCTTCCCCTTTGCCCCTTTTCTTCCTATTTTACATTACCTATTATACATTTAGTTCTTATTTACACTTGCAGTTTCTCACACTGGAGAAACTATTCAGTATTTACACATCTGTGTCCTATTTATTTCACTTAAGAGTATTGCCTCAATGTGCATCCACTTAGCTATAAATGTCTCCAATTTCTCTTTTTTTATGGCTGAGTAGTACTCCATTTTATAAAAAAATCACATTTTCTTGATCCAGTCTCCAGTTGATGGGCATTTGGGCTGTTTCCAAGTTTTAGCTATTACAAACTGTGCTGCTATGAACATGGGTGCACATATATCACTGTGGTATGATTCTTTTAATTCTTTGGGGAAGATCCCCAGCAGTGGAATAGCAGGGTCAAATGGGACTTCCAGTCCTAGTTCTTTGAGGTATCTCCATACTGATTTCCACAGTGCTTGCACCAGTCTACACTCCCACCAGCAGTGGAGCCGGGTTCCTCTTTCCCTACAGCCCCACCAGCATTTGTTATTGGTTGATTTCATGATAGCAGCCATTCTTTCTGGAGTGAGGTGGAATCTCAGCCTTGTTTTCATTTGCATCTCTCGAATGACCAGAGACATTGAACATTTTTTCATGTATTTCTTTGCTATTTCTACTTCTTTGTCTGAGAAATGTCTGTTCATTTCAGATGCTCATTTTTCAATTGGGTCTTTAAATTTGGGAGATCTGATCTTTTTAAGTTCTTTATAGATTCGAGATAGCAGACCTTTGTCTGAGGAAGAGCAGGTGAAGATTTTTTCCCACATTGTGGATTGTCTCTTCACACTGCTGCTGGTTTCTATTGCTGTGCAGAAGCTTTTTAATAAGAAGTGATCCCATTTGTTGATTGCTTGTGCTAGTTCATGGGCAACTGAGGTTTTGTTCATAAAATCTTTTCCTACACAGATGTCTTCAAGGGTTCTACCTAACCTCTGTTCCAACTGGTTCAGAGTTTCTATTTTAATATTTAGATCTTTAATCCATTTTGATTTTAGTTTAGTGCATGGTGAGAGATACAGGTCTAGTTTTAATCTTTGGCAAGTTGAAGCCCAATTTTTCCAGCACCATTTATTAAAGAGGCTATCTTTCCTCCAGTGAGGGTGTTTGGCTCCTTTGTTGAAGATGAGATGGCTGAGTGTGTCTGGCATTGTTTCTGCATCTTCTAATCTGTTCCATTGGTCTTCAAGCCTGTTTCTTTGCCAGTACCATGCTGTTTTTATCACAGTAGCTTTGTAGTAGAGTTGCAGGTTGGGGATTGTGATACCCCCTGCCATGTCTCTGTTACCTAGAATTGCTTTTGCTATTCTGGGTCTCTTCTTGTTCCAAATGAATTTTTGGATTGTTTTCTTGAGGTCTATGAAGTATGCTGATGGGATCTCAATTGGAATTGCATTAAATCTATATAGCAGTTTTGGAAGTATGGTCATTTTCACTATATTAATCCTTCCTACCCAGGAGCAGGGGATGTCTGTCCATTTTCTGATATCATCTTCAATCTCTCTTTTCAGAGTGCCATAGTTTTCAGAGAAGAGGTCTTTGATTTCTTTTGTTAGGATGATTCCTTGGTATTTCAGTTTTTTGGATGCTATTGTGAAAGGAATTATTTGCCCTATTTCTCTCTCAGTGAGTCTGTCATTGGTGTAGAGGAAAAACTATTGATTTTTGTGTGTTGACCTTGTAACCAGCTACTTGACTGAATTTGGTTATTAAGTCTAGAAGACTTTTGGTGGAGTTCTTGGTGTCTTCTATATAGAGTATCCTGTCATCTGAAAATAATGACAATTTGACTTCTTCATTTCCTATCTTTATTCCTTTTATTTCTTTCTCTTGTCTAATTGCCATGGCTAATGTTTCCAGAACTATATTGAACAAGAGTGGTGATAGTGGACATCCTTGTCTTGTTCCTGATTTTAGTGTGAAGGATTTCAGTTTTTGACCATTTAGTATGATATTGGCTGTTGGTTTTTCATAGATGGCTTCTATCAGTTTGAGGTAGAGACCATCTATTCCAATTTTTTGTAGGGTTTTTATCATAAAGGCATGTTGGAATTTGTTGAAAGATTTTTCTGCATCAATTGAGATGATCATATGGTTTTTGTCCATGGCTCTATTGATATAATGTATTACATTGATTGATTTGCATTTGTTGAACCATCCCTGCATCCCTTGGATGAATCCCACTTGGTCAGGGAGTATGATCTTCTTCATGATCTTCTGCATTCTATTTGCCTGTTTCTTATTAAGGATTTTTCCATGTTCATTAGTGAGACTGGCCTATGGTTCTGTTTTCTGGTTGGGTTCTCTGCTTTGAGGATCTAGGTGATGCTTGTTTACAGGAATGAATTCATGAGTATTACTTCCCTTTCAATTTCATTGAAGAGTTTAAACAGTAGTGGCAGTCGTTCCTCTCTAAATGTCTTGTAGATTTCAGCAGTGAAGCCATCAGTAACCGGCCTTTTTTTAGTTGGTAAGTTTTTAATTATGTTTTAATTTCATTGATTGACATTTTGCTGTTTAGAATTTTTAGGTCTTCTTCATTCAACTTTGGTAATTCATATGTGTCTAGGAATATGTCCATTTCTTCTGTGTTTTCCATCTTTTCAGCATATAAGTTATGGAAGTAGGTATTGATGATCCTCTGGATTTCAGTTGGGTCCATTGTAATTTCACCCTTTTCATTTTTAATTGCATGGATTGGGGCCATTTGTTTCCTTTATCTGATAAGTTTGGCTAAGGGTTTGTCAATTTTTTTCATTCTTTCAAGAACTAACTCTTGGTTTCATTGATTTTTTGTTTCATTCTCTTAGCCTCCATTGCATTGATTTCTGCTTTGATCTTTATAATTTCCTCCCTTGTATGATCTTTGGGTTTGTCCTCTTCTTTTTCTAGAAGCTTGAGGTTCAACATCAGGTTGTTTAATTGGGCTTGCTCTGTTTTCCTAATATAAGTATTCACTGCTATGAATTTCTTTCCTAAGACTGCTTTCATTGTGTTCCGTAGATTTCAATTTTTTTATTGTCATTATTATGTAATTGAAGGAAGTCTCTGATTTCTTCTTTAGTTTTCTCTGTGACCCATTGGTTATTGTGAAGTTTGTTGCTCAATTTCCATGTGTTTATGAAATTTTTGTAGTTTCTTTTGCTATTGACCTCCAATTTCATTGGTCTATGGTCTGATAATATTCAGGGCGTAACTTCAATTCCTTTGCACTTACTTGAACATGTTCTGTGAGCGAGTATGTGGTCTATATTGGAGAGCTACCCTTGTGCCGCTGAAAAAAACGTATGTATTCTGATTTGGTGGGGTAGAACATTCTGTAAACATCTGTTAAGTTCATTTTTTCAAGAGTTTGATTGAGTTCTAGTATTTCATTACTTATTTTCATCTACTTGATCTATCTATTTGTGACAGTGGGGTATTGAGGTCCCAAACTACTATTGTGTTAGTGCATATATGACTTTTCATGTCCATTATTATTCATTTTATATAGTTGGTTGCACTAGTGTTTGGTTCATAGATATTTATGATTGTCATTTCTTCCTCTTGGATTGCTCCCTTTACAAGGATGTAGTGTCCTTCTTTGTCTCTCTTAATCAGTGTTGTTTTGAAATCCACTTGATCTGCCAAGAGGATAGCTACTCCTGCTTTTTTTCTGGTTCCCGTCGAAGGGTATATTGCTTTCCATGCTTTAACTTTCAGTCTATGAGTTTCTCTTTGAATTAGGTGTAGTTCCTGTATGCAACATATTGTTGGATTTTGCTGCTTGACCCATTCTGCCAGTCTATTTCTTTTGATTGGTGAATTGAGACCATTAACATTGATGGTTATAAATGATATGTATTGACTTATCCTTAACATGACTTTTTCTTTTTGTTGGATTCTCCCCCTTTACATTTAATTTCTTGTCATGTCTGGTGGATTCATTGTGCTGTACTTCCTGGGGTTGTGATCCTCATTGCCTTTTCCTAGGATATTGTCTAAAATTTTTTGGTGTGCTGGTTTGGTATTCATGAAGTTCCTAAGGTGCTCTTTGTCATGAAAGTATCTGATTTCACCATTAATTTTGAAAGATAGTTTTTCAGGGTACATCAATCTGGGTTGGAGGCTTTTTTCCTTTAGGGCTTGGAATATGTCACTCCAAGCTCTTCTAATCTTGAGGGTTTGCATTGACAAGTGTGCTGTGATTCTGATGGGCTTTCCTTTGTATGTGATTTCTTTCTTTCCTCTAACTGCTTGTAGAACTTTGTTCTTCTGTTGGATTTCTGGAATCCTAACTATTATATGCCTATGTGTAGATTTTTATTGATCAAGGCTAGTTGGAGTCCTATATACCTCATTTATCTGTGTGTCAAGTTCTCTTCCCCTGCTTGGGAAGTTTTCTGCCATCACTTTTGTGAAAACTTTTTTTATGTCATGTCCACACTCTCTTGTTTCTTCATTGACTCCAATCAGTCTTATGTTGTTCTTCTTTGCATCATCTAGCAGCTGCTGGATTGATTTCTCATGGTCCTTTACAATTTTGAAGCAATATTTCTTTTCCTGTTTGCTAATTGCAATCTTATCTTCTATATCTGAAATTCTGTCCTCACATTGGCTCATTCTGCTGTGTAGACTTTCAGTTAAGTTTTTAATCTCCTAGAAATCTGTTTTTATCTGTTTTATGGATTCCATTTGTTTCCTATATTGTGAAGCCATCATGATCTTCAGATCCTCTCTAGATTTATGAATCATGTCTTGCACTATGAGCACAATCTATGTTGTTATCTGAGAAATTATTTCTGATTTCATTTTTTCCAGATCCTCTTTTTTTGCCAGTTCAGGGAGTCCAGGTGTTTGAGTATCAGAATGTTACATCTCACTTCCCTTTGGGGTTGCTGTAGGTGATCTGGAAGTCTGGTTTTGAGACTTCTTTACACGTCTTCTCATTTTATCACCAGAGTGGGGGGTGCTGTTTGGGCTCATGCTGCTCAACTCCTCTGTGGTGGGAACAGTGGTATGGCAGCCCAGAAACCCCTTCCTCTGTGCTGCAAGTGGTGGAACAGCAGTGCAGAAGCCCCTTCCTCTGCCCTGGGAGCGGTGGAAGGGTAGCCCGGCAGCCCCGACCTCTGCACTGGGAGCAGTGGAACGGTGGCTTGGAAGCCCCCTGCTCTGCACTGGGAGCCGTTTTATGGCACCCCAGAAGCCCCTACCTCTGTGCTGGGAGTGGTGCAAGGGCGGCCTGGTTCGGTGCTCCTTCCTCTGTGCTGAGGGCTGCAGAAGGGTGGCCCGGAATCACCTTCCTCTGAGCTGGGAGCAGTGGTATGGTGCCCCGGATGCCTCTACCTCTGCACTGGAAGTGGTGGAACAGAGGCCTGGCAGCCCCTTCCTCTGTACTGGGAGCAGTGGAACCTGAAGTTTTCTTCTGCTTCCTTTTTCAATATTAGTCCTTGTTAGTTGGACTTAGTCCTAATATATAAGGGTATTGCTTTCCTCCAATGTTGGTCATTCTTTATTAGTACTCATCTACTTTTTTTTTAAGAGTAGGAAAATTTATTGGGAAATAGCATTGGAGAAAAGGAGTAGCCCAAATGTAAAATCATTATATGTATATGAAATGATCATCTATTGGGAAAACAGAAAGAAATCTCTAGGAGCCCCTAGAACTTGTATGTGAATTTAGTAGGATTAGAAAACACAAGGTATATATAAAAATTCAGTTCTAGTTATACTTGCTATAAATGAAGAATTGGATATTAAAATTTAAAAGTTATGTAGGACTGAGAAAAGTAAAAAGAAAAAAAAATAAACAGTGTTGGAAGACATTTATTACCTAATTTTAAGACTTCTGGTAAAGCTACAGTAATCAAGACAGTGTTGGCTTAAGAAAAGACATATAGATCATTTGAATAAAACAGAGAATCTAGCAATAGTACCACACATATATGGTCCACTGAGTTTTGAATGATTATTTAACATTAACATTTTATAGAACGTAAACTCAATTCAAGAGCAGAGGAAACAATAGTGTTTTCAGCTAATGCTATTAGAACACCTAGTATCCATATGTAAAAAATTAACCTCAACCCTTTATTTCCACACATAAAAATAACTTGAAAGGATCTATGAACCTAAACCTGAAAGACTAAAACTATAAAACTTTAAGAAGAAATTATAAGGGAAAATGTTCATGAATTTAGGGTAGGCAAGAATTTCCTAGGCTACAAAAAACATGATGTATAAAAGGAAAATTGATAAATGAAATTCCATCAAAATTTAGAACTTTAAATGACATCATTAAGAAAATGAAAAGTAGTTCTTAAACAGACCATATTTATAATACATATAACCTAAGACCAGAATATATAAAAAACTCTTACAGCTCATTAATAGATAACCCAATTAAAAAGTAGACATAAGAAGATGATAAATAGCCAATACAGATATGTATTGATTTGTCATTGTCATGACTTTTTCTTTTTGTTGGATTCTCCCCCTTTACATTTAATTTCTTGTCATGTCTGGTGGATTCATTGTACTGTACTTCCTGGGGTTGTGATCCTCATTGCCTTTTCCTAGGATGTTGTCTAAAATTTTCTGGAGTGCTGCTTTGGTATTCATGAAGTTCCTAAGGTGCTCTTTGTCACGAAAGTATCTTATTTCCCCATCAATTTTGAAAGATAGTTTTTCAGGGTAAATCAATCTGGGTTGGAGGTTGTTTTCCTTTAGCGTTTGAAATATGTCACTCCAAGCTCTTCTTGCCTTGAGGGTTTGCATTGACAAGTGTGGTGTGATTCTGATGGGCTTTCCTTTGTACGTGATTTCTTTCTTTTCTCTAACTGCTTGTAGAACTTTGCTCTTTTGTTGGGTTTCTGGAATCTTAACAATTATATGCCTATGTGTAGATTTTTATTGATCAAGGCTAGTTGGAATCCTATATGCCTCATTTATCTGTATGTCAAGTTCTTTCCCCCTCCTTGGGAAGTTTTCTCCCATCACTTCTGTGAACACTTTTTTATGTCACCTGCACTCCCTCCTGTTTCTTCGTTGACTACAATCAGGCTTATATTATTCTTCTTTGCATTGTCTAGTAGCTGCTGCATTGATTTCTCATGGTCCCTTACTATTTTAAAGCAATTTTACTTTTGCTGGTCACTAATTGCAATCTTATCTTCTATGTCTGAAATTCTGTCCTCAAATTGGTTCATTCTGCTGCATAAGCTTTCAATGGAGTTATAATCTCCTGGAAATCTGTTTGTATCTGTTTTATGGATTCCATTTGTTTCCTATGTTGGGATTCCATCATGTTCCTCAGCTCCTCTTTTTTTTATCTGTGTCTTCTCTAGATTTATTAATCATGTCTTGCACTATGGGCACAATCTCTGCTGTTTTCTGAGAAATTATTCCTGATTTTATTTTTTCCAGATCCTCTTTTTTACCAGTTCAGGGAGTCCAGGTAATTGCATATCAGAGTGTTCCATTTCATTTCCCTTTGGGGTTGTTTTAGGTAATCTGGTAGTCTGGTTTTGAGACTTTTTTACATGTCTTCTCATTTTGACAGCAGGGGGGTGGTGTCATGGGGGTGCCCATGGGGGTGCTCATGGGGTTCCCCTCCTGTGCACTGGGTGAAGGGTAGTACGGCCACCTGGAAACCTCCTTTTCAGTGCTGGGAGTGGCTTACCTCCTGTGCACTGGGGCAGGGGGTGGTATGGCAGCCTGGAAGCCTCCTCCTGGGCACTGAGACTGGTTCCCCTCCTGTGTGCTGGAGGAGGGTGTGATACAGTATCCTGGCCTCCTGTGTGGTGGAGGAGGGTGTGGTACAGTATCCTGGAAGCCTCCTCTGTGCTGGGATAAGTGCTGTGGGGGCCTGGAGGCCTCCTCTGCACTGGGAGTGGTGCCACGGGGGCCTGGAAGCCTCCTCTGCTCTGGGAGTTGTGGTACGGTAGCCTGGAAGCCTCCTCTGCCAATTTTTCTGTATCTTAATGATTTTTTGAAACATGAACTGAAATATCTTAAAGTTTTATATTCTTTGAGATAAATACAAATCTATATGTGTCCTTTATATTCCTTCCTTACCATGCTCACATATTATATGAGAAACATTTTTCATTTTGGCAATATTTTTCTTCCTCTTATGAATTACAAGTTAATCCTAGTACAATCTACAGCTGTTAGGAATTTTTTTGGCAATATGGATTCTATTGTTAGGGTACGCAATTTAAGGACATAGAAATATATGTAAAGAAAAACAACAAAAATAATTAAAGGGACAGGCAATAAATTCTGCATGATAAAGTAAAAGCAATACCAGCTTTGGGGTAAAGTAAGTGTTACCAGGTTTTGGGGTGCTGGAGTCAACTTCCAAAGATGATTTCCAGGTTCCTCCTATCTTAAACAAAGTATTGGTTAAGACTAGCGTAAAGATTACCAAAATTTTACATTTATTAAAGGTAGAGGGAAATAAAGGCTCTGCTCTGCCGAGTGAGTTTCATCCATGTAAAACTAGGGGAAAAAGTATACACTACAGCATGAAGGTGAGGTACAGTGAAGGGATAGAATAATGAGACATCAATGGTGACTCTTTTTTTAATATCTCCCACTCCTCAGGCTGTCAGGTCTATGCTGTCCTATCAAAATACCTGATCAAGTTCTTGTAAAAAGTCCATCCACAGGGCTTTGAGAATTGTTCTGTGCATGTGTTCTGGGATTTTATAATTAGCAAGACAGTGTACTTTGGCAGCCAGTCTTAGCCACACCCTATTCTCATGCCTCAAGAGGATTATAATTACTCATTTCAGGAAAGTGCATATTAACACAAAATGTTGACTTATTAACACTCTCCCTATAAGTGTTGATTAAATACTTTTTGTTGTACTTATTGAAGTACTAGGGATTGAATTCAGAGCCTTCACTTGGAGCTACATATATAGCCTTTTTATTCATTCATATATTTATTTATTTATTTATCATTTTGAGACAAGATCTTGCTAATTCATGAAGTTACCCAGAATAGGCTTCAAATTGCCATCCTCCTGCCTCACTTTCCCAGAGGGCTGAAATTGCAGTCATGTGCCACTACTTCAGGCTAAGTGATACTTATTTTGTGATAGGAAAGTAGTAAGTCGACATCAATTTCATTTGCTCAGTGTGCGTGTGTGTGTGTGTGTGCATGGTGTGTGTTATGTCAGAAGAAATACCAAATGCTTCAAAGATGTTGAATTTGTTTCAGTGACTCTGGGTTGTTTTTAGGTAAATTGATCTTAAGGGCAAGAAAAAGTCCTAAGAGTTTTACTTTTTAAATGTTTTATTTTTACCTGATGTATAATTTTATAATAAAATAAAAATAATAAAATAAAAACAAATTATGATCGTTTTTTATTCAATTTATTTAAAGAGCTACATAAAACATAAAAATGTCCATATTGATGCAGTACTAAGTAATCTATGCAATGCTTAAATCAGATTAATTTTACTCCCTCAAATATTTATCATTTCATAATGGTAAATACTTTCAATATACTAACATTCATCTTTATAAAATACAAATTAGTGTTATCTATAATTATCCCACTATGTGTCAGCACACCAGAATTTCTTACTCCTAACTACAAGTGAATAACTATTTTTCAACTTTTATTCATTCTTCTGTTCTCCCTATTATTCCTTGAATTTAGAAATCACTATTCTACTCTCAATTTTGATGAAACCAATTTTTTTAGATTCTACATATGTGTGAAAACCATGTGGTACTTCTTGTTATGTACATAGATTATTTCAGTTATCTCCAGTTCCATTTATGTCATCAAAAATGATAGAATCTCATTCATTTGTTGACTGCACAGTATTTCATTGTGTGAATGCATGAAAGGAACATCCTAGTGGGACTGGTTTTAAATACAAATCACACTTTTTTTTTCTTTTTGGTACTGGGAATCAAACTCAGGGGCTCACACTTGTAAGGCAGGTGCTGTGCCTATGAGCTACATTCTTAGCTCATTACAATTTTAAACATTCGAGAAAACAACACACCTTTACTATAATGTGTATGTTGGTGTGAATTCTTTGAGGTATTTTAGTACATTTATATTATCTTAAATGTCCAAACTTACAGAGTACTTAAAATACATATAAGTAGAATTATCATCAAAAGTAGTATTCAAATGTGACATTTTGAGAGAATGAAAAGAAAGCAAATTAAGCATAATGGTAGGAAAAATGCAAAATTAGAAGTGCCACAGGCAAATTGAGACACATGTTTACTATAACTATTGCATAATTTCTAAATCACAATAACGAGAAGGATGACTAGAAGGAATAGTTCATTTTTAGGTCCCTAACAAGCAGATTATAAGGTAATTGTGGTTGGAAGTCAGATCTGAGATATTCATTGTACCCACAGTGTCTATATGACAAATAAAAACATATTTACATTAACATATTTAAAATTCTTCATTGCTCTATTGTTGTGGGAAATGTGAACTGCAGAAAGACCAAAAGTCCTTTAAAGATGTGCAGGAAAACCAAGGCTTTATTGACTGGCCAGCCCAGAGAAGTTTGCACCTCAAAAACCTGGGCCCCAAGTGTAGGAAGAGGGGAGGTTTTATACAGTAGCTTAAATTGGGGCATGCTAGGAGTGAGTGAAGTGGAATTTTACAGAAGCAGAAGTTTTTAGAAGATGAGCAGATTTCTTGAGGTTAGGGTCTTTTTGAGTATATAACCAGAAGTTTAAATCTGAGGCTAAAATAACAGGATATAGCTACTACACAAAAACAGGATACAGCTAGTGATGTTCTGTGGTTACACACATAGTGCTTGTATTTAAGTACAAGACATCAACTCTTGGGAGAGGCCATGGGCCTATGTGTTTCTGGGTAGGCTGAAGCAAGGTAAGGATCTGGAGTCTTTATGGATTAAAGGTTTAATTTTCTTTATTACTATGAATTACTGATATTGTTTTCCATTCTTAAAAAGGAAACTGCAAAATATGTTAAGCAACTTTCTCAAGCCTGAACAACACATTCACATATCTCATCTTCTCTCCCACTTTTATTCTCATGTTTTTAAGTCTCTGATTGTCTCTACCATTTTGATGCTTTATGCTTCCATTCTCCATTCTCTCTTTTTCCCTTAGACTTCTGTGACATTTCTTATTTGTTCCATTTTACCATTTCTCATTTAATCTCATATGTTTTTCTTTCATAGTATATCAAATTTAGTGAAAAAGTATTACTATTTTTTAAAAAGTTTAAACAACTGGATTTAATGTTTTTAAAGGGTTTTCTAGTTCTAAATATTTTAGCAAATATAAAGTAGTGAGTGCTATGTCCAAGAACCTGTCATAAAATGTAATGCAGAAGAAATTGGCCCATTCAGCATGGTATAAAAATTCCTCAAAAAACTAAAACTAAAAATCCGATTTGATCCAGCTATTCTCCTTTCAGTTATCTTTCCAAAAGATAACTTTTATATCCCCATAACTTTTATATAACTTTTGTATGATAGATGTATCCCCATATTTGTAGCAGCACAACTCATAATAGGTAAATCTTGGAAGCAGCCTACATGCCCATCAACTGATAAAATGATAAAAAATAATATTTATATATAGTAGGGTACTACTCGGCCATAAAGAAGGATAAATTTGAGTCATTTGTAGGAAAATGGATGCATCTTGAGACCATAATGATAAGTATTAAATAAACCAGACACACAAACTTAAATATCACATGGTTTCTCTAATATGAGAAACCCAAAGTATAAATAAATTAAATAACAAAATAAAAGATAATAGAAAATAGGAAGATAGATCTTTTGCAAAAAGTGAACCGGGAGAACGAGGGAGGGGGAGAAAGTAGAGGGGAAGTGTATAAAAAAAGAATTAAGATGTGTTATATACACATACCAACTCCCCATGATGTATTTAATCATTATGTACTGCAAACATGTACTAATACAATTTTTTAAAAGGAGATAAAAAGAAAATAAAAATAAAACATATAGTCTTGAAAATGAGAATGGGTAGGACAGTGCTCAAGTACAAGGAATATACAGCTTAATATGTGAATGATAAATACTTCAATCACAAAGAAATAAAGTTCAATGTTATATGACATTGTTCATTAGTATAGAGATATTGCCTGAAGTTAAATTCCTGGTATATGCCTGTTTAAAATTATTGATGGAGATATTGCTGGAACTCTTCAGAGTTACCAAGTTCTTTGAAACTACATGTTTACTTGTCTTTTTCTCCTACCAAAGCAGTTTTAATCCAAGGATGCATAGATGGATAGAAGTGTGTGATGAAACTTTCAAAAATTTTATGTAACATTTTATTTATTTAACATAAATTCATTCACTGGGGAGAGATACCATAACCTTCACTATATTATCAAAAGTGGTCATGTGCTATAAGAAGTACCTCCACTATAATTTGACTTTATTTTTTGGAGACATGATCTCACTATGTTGTTTAGGCTGTCCTTGAACTCAATATGTAGTTCAGGCTGGCCTCAAACTCACAGTGATCCTCTTGCCTCTTGAGTGTTGGGATTACTGGTTTATGCCACCATAACCAGCTTTATAAATTGAGTTTTGAACAGCTAAGTGGTTAAGATTATGAATCGCAGATTCACCTAGACCATCTAAATAATGAGTTATATGTGGTTGTCATGTCCAGGGGGCAGTTCTCTGGGATTTGTAAATTTCATACCAATAAAAAATTGGAGATATATAGTTGAAAGAAAGGAAGACGTTTTATTGGAAAGGAGAAAAAAGGAGGAGAGATTGGTACCCTGAAAAAATCAGAGTAGGGGCTCTGGAAAGATGGATGACTGGAGGACCGTTTGTTCTCAGCCATTTTATATTGTTTGTTAGGGCCTTGAACTTACCTAGAATTTGTAGTAATCTGATTGACTATATTAGGCCCTAGGGTCCCACCCCAGGTACCATCATCTATATGCCGCTACCTATGTGAATTTTATTTGGCTTCCCTTGTCATGTAAGAAAAATTTATGGGATTATTAAGAAGACTTTACATACAAGGTTGCGTTAGCAATTAAATAAAGGGAAACAAAGTGAAAGAATATGTATATATATAATATTTGCATATATATTTGACATATATAAAAGACAGCTATATATGCTGTCTTTTAAGTTGCTACTCCTTGCCTCCTTTGTAAGATGGGGAAGGGCAGTTAGGCTAACTTGGTTAGGGTGCCTGCCTGGCTTATCAGATTTTTCCGGTCTTGTTAATTGTTCTCTCAGTGAAGTTTTAACTCTTTCTGGTCCAGATGAGCCAGAAAGCCCAATGAGGCCTTTCCCTGTTTATGGACCCCTTTTCCCTACATGGTTACAAATGAGGTGTGATCAAAATTTACTAATCTTCCACTATATTGGAGACATTACCAATACACTGTAGTGAAATGTAGAGATGCTTTGAAAATCTTCAAAATTCTGAAACATGAAAAAAGTCTGAAATTTTTTATCCCTAAAAATTTCCCCAAAATGGTTGTAAGGCAAGGGAATATCAGGGATAATTAATGCATAATCTTAGGCACTGAAATGGACTTTATGATTTGGTAATAACAAAGTAAAAAAGTGTGTTTGTTATATTTTATCTTAAACAAAATTACAGTAAAAATCAGTTCCTTTTCTCCACCTCATTAGTGCATACTGGTAGCATGATCTATACACTATTTCATTATGAAATCTTATAATGGGCCTCTTGTATGTAGTATGTTTTCCTAAACAGCCACTAGGTACATTTGTAATGCTCATTGCATTTTATCATTCCTTGATTGATATACTGAAAGACTTCATTGATGAGATAGAAATGTTACATACTCAGTTTAGCAGTTTCCCTGCAAAATGTAGTATTGCTGTGTGCAAGAGTCCTTGATGATTAGGATTTTAAAGTCATATTACAAAAGATCAATTTGGAAAAGAATATTATTCTGGTGTTTTGAAAGCTTCATTTACTCACTACCATAAAATATGCTTTCATAATTATAATCTTTATTGGTTGCCAGAAACTGAATAGAGATTTGCTATGTGGAGATTAAAACATATATGACAGTACTAGTGAAATAAATGTGTATAAGTAAACTAAATTAAGAACATATGTTATTTTCCTGTATCTTCATCAAAACGTCTGCAAAATTTAAAATTAAGAAACTTTTATTGTGTTTGTATGTGATATGAATGTTATATATTAATATATTTAAACATATATTAATATTAAACATTATGTATTAATATATTTTAAAAGCAAAATCATTCAGTCATCTTTCTCTGGGTAATATATGTTTATTGGAAAAACATGCCAGCATGGGTAGAAATTCCTTAGGAAATAAATGGATTATGAATGTAAAAGTCATTGTGACTATATGCCTTAGTCACTTTCTTATTAAGCCACAATACCTGATATCCACAAATTAGAGGAGAAGTTTATTCTAGCTCATGTTTTTAATATGTAAGTGGCCGACTCCAAGGCAGGAGAGCATGGTAGATGGGCACCAGCAAAGAAAATCTGCTCATCTCATTGGGCTCAGAAAGCAGAGTCAAGGAAGGAGATGAGAAGGGAGATATACACTTCTAGGCCACTTACACAATGATGTGCTTCTTCCCAGCAGACCTTACCTCCTAAAAACAAGTCAGCACTGACTTCCAATAATCCAATCAACTTCTAGACTCATGAGGCAGCCAGGTGTGATGGTACTTGCTTGTAACCTTGGCACTTGGGAAGCTGAGGCAAGAGGATCTGCAAGTTCATGCCCAGCCTACATACTTCAAGACTACATAGTGAGACTCTGTCTCAAAAAACAATGAAAGGCAAACCCATGAAGCTTTGGGTGCCATTTTAGATAAAAAAGTAATATTATGGAATATGCAAAATCATCCCATATATTTAGTTATATTCTTATGACCTATAGTATATTAGAAATATAGGTGATATTTCATGTAACACTTAGAAAATATCTACCTTAAAACATAATAGAGGAAAATAGTTCATTTTGCTCCTATAATACATGGCAGCTGCTGCTCATATTTAATAGTATAGGCCCTTCAAAGACTTCTTGAATTTGACAAATCAGAGATTTACAAACAATTTCAAAGAGATTTAGAGCATTTTGTTACTGTTTCTCAGTTCCACTCTCCCCTTTGTAGTGTTACATTCAATATATTTTTGGCATTATACCTTCAGAAAATCAAGCTGAATTAATTTGATGCAAATCATATAGAAGAAAACCTGTAAATGATAATGTAAAATTTATTTTTGGCATAAAAATATATACATACAGATTAAATCATGAAATACACAGTGTCAGACTTGAATAATTCCTTAAAGAACATTTAGTTCACTGAGCATGGTAGGATATTCTTGTAATCCCAGCACTCTGGGAGGCTGACACAGGAAGATTGCACAGTCTGGGCAATTTTGTGACTAAGCAAAACCCTGTCGGATAATTAATGGAAAATTTAAAAAGGGATGGGTATGTAGCCCAGTATGAAGACTGTGGGTTCATTCATACCACCGGAAAATGGAAAAATAATAAGTGGTTAAAAGTAAGGACCTGAGTAAACAAAAATAAGCATGGGAAAATTGGAATGAAAGGGAAAAAAAATCACTGAAGTTTTCCTGACTAAACAGATAAGCCCTGAGAAGTTGGAATGCAAGGGAAATCTACCCTAGAAAGATGGTGTGTGGAAGTCTGTGTTCCTGAAGTTAGAAACCTAGATAAAATTAACAACTGCATTGTTTCATTTTCATGTGACCAGCAAAATAGCCCACCAATATCTGCAAATAAACACCTGGACTTGAGTGCCTTAATGGCATCCTTCCTTGGAGCCCCTCTAGGCTAGTGAAAACTTTTCTTTGGTCTCTCTAATAAACTAAAGTCAGTGTGTTCCCCCACTACTGTGTCCATTGACTTCATTCTTCACCACATTTTTCAAGTGCTCAGAGGGAAGAGATAATTTATAAGATCATCTGCATCCAATATAGGGCACACTTCTCTACAGAGAGGTAATTGTGGCAGAACAACCATATCTCACTTTCCATCTCTATCTATTTTACATTCTAAAAAGCTGTGGGTATCCCGAGGACAAGTTAAATCACTAGAGTGTTTACCACTCTCAAAACCATGGGACAGGATTCCCAGCAACCTCCTCATTAATATCCTGCTGACTCCCCTGGTGACAGTGGAAATGTTGGCCAATTAAAGAGCTGGTTTTCTTTTACGCAGTCTAACAATGAATGCAAGAAACTGGAGAAAGTTTGTGTGACAATTGTGAAGCTCAGGCCAGGGCTACACTCTGGTGAAGAGGGCTCAAAATCTGGTAGAAGCCATGTCCTGACAGCCCAACGAGGTATCTAGCAGAGAAACCTCCACTTGCCAATCACATTTAGCCTGCACTCCTTCATCAGGTGAGAAGTAAATTCTCTGGTGCTCTCCAGGTATGCCATTACCAGGGTGACCTCAGACACCTCCATCAGAGCTCTCTCATAAACCTCCACTGAGAGTTGAAATGCAGGTAGGTCTGTGGTTTTGTCTCTCTGCTACTATACCTGACCCTCTCTTCTTCAGATATGTCTGGATAGACTTAGTGGAACAGTTAAGATCCTGTTAGTGAGCTCCACCAATCACTGATGCACTTGGTGCAAAGGCCACTGCCCTAGATTTCATGGAGCCAACATTTGGCAGATTAAGCATGGGGTTCACTCGGTAGTTATCTTGCAACCAAAGTTAAGACTGAAGGAGTGTGATGTAAGCATTGGTCCTATTACACTACCACTGGAAATGAGTTTGGCTCTAGTTTGATACCTTTTCTGGTGCTCATGGGGAGCCAGCTTCTGACCCTTTCTCATAGATGCCTGTCTCCAACCAAATTACAGGGTGGGCCTGCCTCCTAAGTTTCACTCAGGTTGGTTACTGTAGAGACCTTTACTGGTTGCATTCTGATACAGACCATCTTCATCAATTCTGTCAGTTCACAAGAGAAAAACTTCTGCCCCTCTGGACAGTGACTCATTGTCCTTCCTTCTGGAGTTTGGACTGAAAATATCCTTTTGAGGGCCTTGTGTAACTCTTTGGAAGGCCTCAAAATGAATACCATGCAAATCCAATTATGCATTATGAGGATTAGGCCCTGGGTGCACTCTTTTGAGATGACGTACTGAAACAGAGTGTGATGAATGTCAACCAGCCTGCAGAGTGGGGTCCCCTCTCCTGCTGTTGTCATCAGAGGGAGGTGGAAGAGACAGAGAAACAGGGGATTAAAATGGAAAACCCTTTCTTCCCTGTCACTCCTACAGATGGGGAACACTGAGACTTGGAGCCTTGCAATTACTTCCATGTTGGGCTGCATCCTTAGAAATTGAAAGAAGATATTACAAAAAAACAGCTGTGGCTATCAAAGAAGTACTTTACTGTAAAAACACTAATACAGAGGGATAGCTGTCAAAGGAATTGTTTACCACTATAACAATAATACAGTGGGCCTCGAGGAGCCTATACTGGGCTGCTGGTTATTCTCAAATTAAGATAAATTATCAGAGTAACCCTGCTTTAAACCATCCTTGATTTAACACTACACAAGTGATTTTCTCTCTTTCTCTTTCTGATTCCTATTATTTTTAACTTAATACAAGATATCTCTGTTATATTTCACCTAGAAGTCACGAATTGATGGCAACCTAGGAAAAGTTCTGACTAGTTTATTTATAGTTATAGACTTAGATTATAAAAGTTTATTGTGGTTCAACTTCACTAATACAGCTAAGAGAGCAGCCTGTTATAAAATCAATTGTTTTGTGTATTCTATATATTTCTTGTTTGTTTTAGTAACTGTTTAAAGTAACTGCAGCTGCTTCATTAAATTTTTTTTGTGCTCATATCAATTTTATTTTTCTTTTCATTTTGGTCCTTGTGAACTTCTGGCTGCTTTGGGACTTTCCAGAGAAAATCAGTTGCACACATTTTTGGAGGTAACCAAAATCACCTAAAAACATCAGTAGATGAGGACTGATAGGCTCCAGGCATATATAAGACCTATAAATAAAAGCCTTAAATTTTGATAACGTAAATGTTATGCATGATTTAGATTAACATGTATGTTTCTTTATGTTAGCTCAGGTATGTAGGTTATATATGATTTAGGTTATTGTCCATATTAAGTTTCAAATATATTGATCTGGAAAAATGACTTCTGAGCAAAAAGTTTTTCCTGTGGCTAGCTGACCTAACTGACAAAGAGCCACTCCCAGCTCATACCCCCTCCCACACCTAGTGCATGTCCTCCTTCATTTTCCTTTGTTCTCAATAAGTGTCTGTATCTTCAAGATGATGTAATCCCTACTTTCTCACCATACGCAAATGAGGTGAACTCCTATGTACTTTACTATCCAATCATATAAACTAAATGTAACTTCCTCAGCCAATAAACTGATGTTAAATGCCTTGCTTCTGTATCACCACTCCTCTTCCCTTGATCCATATAAACCCTGTTCACTGCCAGCTCCAGGCTGATTGCTTTGTGGAGAAATTCTCAGCTAGCCCACTGGCATAATAAAGCTGAACACTTGCCTCCAACTTCCAGGTGTGTTCTTGATTCTTCTTGGCCTGATCCCACTAAACCTCTAAGAGCTGTAACACTGTGAACTGCAAGTCTGCCACTACATTTGGTGGGATGGCCAGGAAAATCAACCATACTAATTGATTAAAATTGTTGTGCCCAGATCGCGAGGTCCCCAAAGACCACCAAGGAACCGATTCTGATGCAAACACACAAGGGTCGTTTATTCAAGCTCGAGCAGGGACTCTCAACTGTCACGGACGCAGCGGGTCAAGACTGAGAGCCCTGACTCTAAAACACCAGGGGTTTTTATAGAGGTTACAGCAAGGCGCAGGGTTTCGAAAAGGGCGCAGGGTTTCAAATCACACGCAAATCACACAATTGGCTAGCATTTAGCAAGTTTTGAAAGTTTAAACCTAATTGACTGGGCCTTGCGCGCTGAACTGCAAACGGCTGTTTAAGTCAACGAAAAGAACATCTGGGATACTGGGATACTGGGGTAACTACTGATTAGCTGTTGCAGGCCATCGAGAAGAGCATCTGGGACATTGAGGCAGCTACCGATTAGCTGTCGCTAGGCTAGTTGCTAGGGGACTGCTGAACATTATCACAGGCAGGTGGCCAAAGTGCGTCTTGTGGTTTTTCTTGGAACTAGAATTTATGTCCAGGCCACCTTTACTCTAAAATGGGGCCAAAACTTTAAAATGGAGTCACTCAGGTCTCACAAAAATCATCAGTTGAAGCCCTTGTGGAGGGAGCAGGAACCTCCCCAGTCCCCTGATGGAACGATTTGCCCTCAGAGATTTATCTGAGTCTCCTTTAGAGGACTTGGGACAAACTGCTCATCACTTGCAGTTTTCCAGACCCAGAAGGAGTGAGGATGCTCATCTAGTTGAGTCCAATCTGATCTTTTGATAAGGTAAGACCCCCAGGTGCACCCTAGTTAATTTATTTAATCCTGCTCCTCTTGGGCAGGAGGGATTGGCCACTCCTCTACAAAAACAAATGTTTCTCTCTTGGTTTAGTTTCAGTCTCTGCCTGCTAGCCTAAGAAGAGAAAATCCCTGGGAAGAGGGTTGGAATGTTTAACCTTTGAATGCCTGGAGGGTGCAAGTGTGAATGAATGCAACCAGAGATACTGTCCTTAGAACCTGGTCTGTGTGGCTCCACAGGGGAGAGAGGGGTGATCCTTCTTGGACCTAAGGAGTCTTATTGAGTTTGTTCTGCAATTCCATGGACACATCTAAGAAAGGCCAAGTGAGGACTCTTGCAATGAGATAAATACCCCCTCAAGCCTGGATGGTACTTAAAGTGGCTTAGAGGGCTGTGGACAGATGAATGCTTGCTCAGTCTTTCCCTCAGGGGAAGGGCATCCATCCTTTGTCTGTTTGCAGCTTCAAACAAGGGAATACCACACACACCTAGGAAGCTAGCCAGCATGGGTGTGAATCAGTCCAAGCTTATGATGTTAGAATGTATGCTAAAATTTTTTAGGAAAAGTATTCTGGTAATTATGGAGTAAAATAAAACCCTGGAAGCTGCACACCTTCTGTGAGATTGACTGGCCAATACTCTGCTGAGAATGACCACCAAAGGGAACTATAAATACAGGCATTGTCTGCCAAGTTTGGAATAAAGTTAGTGAGACTGTTGTGCCCAGATTGTGAAGTCCCAGAGACCACCAGGAGGCCGTTTCCGATGTAAGCACACAAGGGTCGTTTATTCAAGCTTAAGCAGGGACTCTCAACTGTCACCGACACAGCGGATCGAGATTGAGAGCCCTGAGTCCCTAACTAGCAGGGTTTTTATTGAGAATACAACAAGCTTTGGTTATTAGTAGCCAGGTGATTGGTTAATACTCAATACATATGAAGTGTAGGGTTTTGGTTGGCTAGGCTTTGGGGGTCAAAGGGGATTACGTATTGGTTTTTGTGAGGGAGAAAAGGGGCAAAGATTAACGGCCGGTTGTTACATACTGATCGTTAGCAGACCCACTAATGGCCGCATCTATCTTGTGTGGACAGTCAGCTCATTAACTGCTTATCCTACAGATAGTGTGCCTGGAACGCTCTCTCCCCGGGTACACAGGTGGTTGGGTAATAAACTCAGGAATTTCAAGTGGTGAATTTTTAGTTTAAGCACAAATTTGAGAGAACAAAGGAGACGGCTCCAAAATGGAGTCATTTTGGTCCCACATTCCCCCCTTCTCATGATGTTATAGAGGGCCAATCATGGGCCTCTGGGGGTTAATTTTATCAAGTTGGTAGGAATTGGCTGGTATTGGGACCTGAGCACCATTAACTGAACAGCGTTAATTTGTTTTTTGATGAACGAAACTAGTCTATTGAGCATACAAGGTCCAAAGGTCAACAGTAGTAACACGATAAGCAAGGGGCCTAGCAGGGTAGAGATTAGGGTAGTTAGCCAAGGGGAAGAATTAAACCAAGATTTGAACCAGTTTTGAGATAGTTTTTTTTTTCGCTTATGTTTGGCGATGTCCTCCCTAACTTTAGCCATGGACTCTTTGACCACTCCTGAATGATCTACATAGAAGCAACATTCTTTACCTAAGGCAATGCAGAGTCCTCACTGTAGAAGGGGGTGTCTCGTAATATTGTCCTGTGAATTACATGGTTGCAGCCCGGTGTTCGTGAATCGACCGGGGGGAGGGTACACCCCTTTTTTGTTTCCCCACATTCAGGCCTTTCCCGTGACTCTAGGCTCCAGTGTCCGATATCCCAGCTGCCAGTGGCTAGCCAACAGAGATCAAACTCTAGAGCAGGCCACCAGGTTAATGGTGGGCTCACTTTGGACGAGCTGTTAATAATGTCACCTGTGGCGGTACTGATGATCATCCAGGTTAAATTTAGGGGAGCATGTGGGTTCTGTCCTCCTAAAATCGGTGTCAAAAGTACAGTTACCACAATCATGACCTTTGACGACGCAGCTTGAGTTTGAGGGGATTGTCTTGGTCTTTGGACACCTGCCATGATGGAACGAAGTCCTCTAGGACAGCGTGAGGATCTCGACCTTGAGAGCGGTGGGCGTGGTCAGGACTGTGACGTAGGGTCCTTTTCAACGGGGCTCAAGGTCCCTTTGTCGGTGTCTCTGGATGAAGACCCAGTCTCCTGGTCGATAGCGATGGGGCTCGGGAGGCGGTCCAGTTTGATATAAGGCTTTTAATTTAGGCCAGATATCTTCGTGTACACTTTGGAGGCTTTTTAAAGAAAGTAACAACTTTTGGTCATCAAATTTAACAAGCACATTTGATTGAAGGTTGGGAATAATGGGAGGGGGAATTTTAAACATGATTTTAAAGGGAGTTAATCCCATCTTATAGGGTGAATTGTATACCCTATAGAGGGCGAAGGGAAGGAGAGTCACCCAGTCACCGCCAGTCTCTAAGGTTAATTTAGTTAAGGTCTCTTTTAATGTTTTATTCATCCTCTCTACCTGTCCTGAACTTTGGGGTCTGTATGCACAATGTAATTTTCAATCCGTCCCCAATATCTGTGCTAGGGTTTGACTCACCTTGGAAATAAAGGCGGGTCCATTATCTGATCCTAGCATTACTGGAAAACCATACCTTGGCAGGATGTCTTTTAGCAGTTTCTTAGTCACACTTCACGCTGTTTCATGTTTGGTAGGAAACGCTTCTGTCCATCCTGAAAAAGTGTCTACAAAAACTAACAAGTATTTATAACCATACCTTCCAGGTTTTACCTTGGTGAAGTCCAATTTCCAATAGGCTCCAGGTCGGCTTTTCCTCAGCCTATTTTCTGGGTTGGCCCTATTGGGGGTGGCATTTGTCAATTGACAGGCTTTGTAGGTAGCAACAATATGTTTAATTTTAGAATTAGCATCACGGATCTTAATTTCAGCATGTCTCAGGAGATCTTGCATTTTTCGAGTGCCCATGTGGGTGGTCCGGTGCATCTTGGAGAGAACTTGTTCTCCCAGCGCTTTAGGCAAGATGACTTTACAATCAGAAGATTTCCACCACCCGTTGAGGCACTGAGGCATAGGTAATTGTTTTATCTAATTTAAATCTTTTTCAGTGTACTGGGGTTTTTTTGGTAGGGCTGCACTTCCCGGATCGGGCAGCTGAGTGGCCAGTGTCAGATTAATCTTTAAGGCTATTTCTCGGGCTGTCTGGTCAGCTAAATTATTTTCTCTGGCAATTGGAGTGTCGCCTTTTTGGTGTCCTGGGCAATGGATAATGGCTAATTTTTTAGGTAGCCAGAGGGCTGTTAAGAGGGCAAGGATCTCTTCTTTGTTTTTAATAGTCTTTTCTTTAGCTGTCAGGAGTCTCCTTTTTTTGTAGATGGCCCCATGGACGTGTGCAGTGGCAAAGGCATATCGGCTATCTGTGTATATATTTAACTTTTGGCCCTGTCCTAGAGTCAATGTCTTGGTCAGAGCTATGAGCTCCGCCCGTTGTGCTGAGGTCCCGGTGGGCAATGGTTCTGCCCAAATGACCTCAGTCTCTGTCACCACTGCTGTTTCTGCATACCTGTGGCCATCACGAACAAAGCTGTTTTCATCAGTGTACCAGGTATCATCTGCATCTGGCCATGGTTGGTCGCTCAGATCTGCTCGAATTTCATGTACCTGGGCTAGGATGTCTGTGCAGTCGTGAAGTGGAGCCTCCAAGTTCGGGTCTGGCAACAGTGTGGCTGGGTTTAAAGCAGCCGGGGCCTGAAAGACAACTCGGGTTGGATTTAGGAGTAAGCTCTGGTAGTGGGTCAGGCGAGCATTACTGAGCCATCGATCCGGAGGCTGTTTTAGGACTCCCTCAATAGCGTGAGGGGTGGTCACGCACAGTTCTTGGCCTAATGTCAACTTGTCAGCATCTTTGACCATTAGAGCCACTGCTGCAATCATTCTTAGACACGGGGGCCATCCTGATGCAACTGGATCAAGTCTTTTTGATAGGTACGCCACTGGGCGGCGCCATGGCCCTAGATGCTGGACCAGGACGCCCTTAGCGACTCCTTTGTTTTCATCAATGTAAAGGTGGAATGGCTTAGTAATAT
Organism: Heterocephalus glaber; assembly: GCF_053883595.1. Classification (NCBI taxonomy): domain Eukaryota; kingdom Metazoa; phylum Chordata; class Mammalia; order Rodentia; family Bathyergidae; genus Heterocephalus; species Heterocephalus glaber. The sequence continues at coordinate 18,013,760 of NW_028258384.1, read as the reverse complement.
CGGGCAAGCCCAAGGCTGGTGCCGTCAGCAAGGCTGTTTTAATTTGATCAAAAGATTTTTGTAGCTTTTCTGTCCATTGAAAAGCCTGATTGTCTTTGGTTGTCTCGTAAAGGGGCCTTGTGAGCTCTGCAAACCCTGGTATCCATAGGCGGCAGAAGCCCGCTGATCCCAAGAACTCTCTGACTTTCCGAGGAGAATCTGGTGTGGGTATCTTAAGAACTGTCTCTTTTCTAGCATCCGACAGCCATCTCTGCCCTTCCCTAAGCATGTACCCCAAGTAGCTTACCTCGGGTTTGCAGATCTGGGCCTTTTTGGCGGACGCCCGGTACCCCAGTTCTCCTATGACTATCAAGAGTCTCTTGGTTCCACTTAGGCAGTCTTCTCGCGTTTCAGCTGTTATGAGGAGGTCATCTACATATTGTAACAGAGTTAGTTGGGGGTTCTGGAGGCGAAACTCACCCAGGTCTTTATGTAGGGCCTCGTCGAAGATGGTGGGAGAGTTTTTGAATCCTTGGGGTAATCGGGTCCATGTCAGCTGTCCGTTGAGGCCTTGTTCTGGGTCACTCCATTCAAATGTAAAGATGTGTTGGCTTTTGGGTGTTAGCGGAAGGCTAAAAAAAGCATCTTTGAGATCCAAGACTGTGTACCATCGATGGCTCGGGGGAAGTGAACTCAAAAGGGTGTATGGATTAGGCACTGTGGGGTGGATGTCCATAACCCTCTTGTTCACTTCCCGGAGATCCTGCACTGGCCGATAGTCATTAGAATGAGGTTTTCGCACTGGCAACAAGGGGGTGTTCCAGGCTGATTGACAAGGCCTAAGAATCCCCTGAGCAAGCAACCTCTTGATGTGTGGAGTTATTTCCTTCTGGGCCTCTAGGGACATAGGATATTGGCGAACTTGTACAGGATCTGCCCCAGGTTTTATTTCTACAAACACTGGTGCTCTGTGTGCAGCTAACCCCATGTCTCCAGTCTCTGCCCATGCTTGTGGGAACATGATGAGCCATTGTTCCATGTCAGGATCAGGAGGGGCCCTCTTCTGATGTAGCAGATATTTATCTTCTAGGTTTATGGTTAGTACCTGAATGGGCCTTCCCTCTTGATTAAGGACTTTTGTGCCCCCGGGTTGGAAATGAATTTGAGCCCCTAATTTAGTCAGTAAGTCTCTTCCCAATAAGGGGTAGGGGCAGTCTGGTATAATCATAAATGAGTGGGTTACTTGGCCCACTCCCAAGTCTACTGTTTTTTGGGTTGTCCATGAATACTTTTTCATGCCTGTAGCTCCTTGAACCCAGGAGGTCTTATCAGAAACATGGCCACATGGTTTAAGTAGGACCGAATGTTGAGCCCCTGTATCCACTAGGAACTCGATAGGTCTCCCCTCCACTTTTAGGGTTACCCTGGGCTCGGGGAGGGGTGCCGAACCCCGTCCCCCCTAATCATTTAATTCATCCATAGCCAGGATAGGGGCCTTGGGGCGTCCTTCCTGTTGTTTCTTTTTGGGACAGTCTCTGGCCCAGTGTCCATACTCTTTGCAATGAGCACATTGATTTTTCCCCAACTGGGGGCGCTCTCTGCGTCTCTCTTTGTTTTTTCTTTCCACCGCAATCTTTCTTAGTCTACGTTCACGTTCCTTCTGTTCTCCCGCAGTGGCAGCCAGAAGGATCCGAGCTAAATTTCGGGTCTGGCGGTCATCAGCTTTTTTTCGTTTCTCCTCTGCGGTTTCTCTATTGTTATACACTTTCTCTGCCACTGCCACTAAGTCCTGAATACTCTTTTCTCCTAACCTATCTACTTTCTGTAACTTTCTCTTAATGTCTGGCGCCGCCTGGTTGACAAAATGTATTATTACAGCTGCCTTTGTCTCAATTGTTTCTGGGTCCATAGGAGTGTACCTACGAAAAGCTTCCTGAATTCTTTCTAGGAAAGCAGCAGGGCTTTCATCTAACTTTTGTTGTACATCCCCTACCTTAGCCAAATTTGTAGGCTTCCTCGCTGCTGCTTTCAGACCTTTTAATAGAGCCTGGCGATAGACCCGAAGCCTCTCCTTACCTTCCGCCGTGTTGAAGTCCCAGTTGGGTCGGGACAGAGGAAAAGAAGTGTTGATAGTGTCAGCATTGGTGGTGGGTTGACCATTGTCACCAGGAACCAATTTCCTGGCCTCATTCTGGATCCTCTCTCATTCCTCAGTGGTGAACAGGACCTGCAGAAGCTATTGACAGTCATCCCAAGTGGGCTGATGGGTAAACAAAACAGTTTCTAACAGGTTAATCAAATCTCTAGGGTTATCAGAGAAATTGGCATGTTGTCGGCGCCAATTATAAAGATCACTTGTAGCAAAGGGCCAGTAATGGTGAGGCTGGTTCCCATGCTCATCAGGGGGCCCTATCGCTCGCAGCGGACAAACAGTAGAGTCTGCTGGTCCTGCCGGCGAGGCGGCGCGCCGGTGACGAGTATTTTGGGCGGGACCATTACGGTTGCCAGCACCCGGGGCGGGCTCTTCCTCCCTAGCCCCGGCTGGGACTGGGTCATTTCTTTCAGCCTGCTGTTGCGGAAGAGAGGGGAGAGAGTAAGGGGGAGGGAAAATAAGATCTTCTTTGGTCCCTCCCTGGAGGACAGGGTAGAGTGGCGCGGTGGGCTTGGTTTCGGTCTGCTTCTCGTCATCGCGCCCTCTAGGAGTCTTCTTACTGGCTGTCAGGATTAACTCTGGCTGCTGTTGCTGTGAAGGCAAAAAAGGCTTAACCCACGGGGGTGGGTTAAAGATCAGAAATTCCCAAATGGCAATGTAGGGTACCTGGTCAGGATGAAGGATGGCTTTACGAACTCTGCGTATAATTTGCAAATCAAAAGTTCCCTCGGGGGGCCATCCTACCCCAAGGGTGGGCCACTCCGAGCTACAGAGGGTGATGAACTTAGCCTTTTTAATTTTTAAACTTAGGTTACGAGCGCTCTCCCTAACTTCCTTGAAATGATCTTTCATGAGGGAAAGGGGGTAGTCACAGTCTGTCCCATCGTCTCAGTCCAAGTCAGTACAACACACAGACAAACACAACAGAAAAACACGCGAGACAAAATCGTCCTCCGCCTGATCGGAGGCAATGCAAATGGGACGACGGCCTCCTGCCGTGCCGCGGGAGCGACCCGCACCATCCCTCCAGGAGTCTCACTGACTCGTACTCTTGGGGCACTCCGTCCCCACCAGCGGAATCCGGAACGTCTTCCAGGATCCCGGGTCGGCGGCCCTTGCAGCGCGTCCGCCTAGACCGTCTGCCGACCTTCCCAGAAAATAGGCCCAGACTTTACAAACACAAAAAACACTCACCAGCCGGCGTTGACCCTCCGGTACGGGAGTCCTGAAGGTCTTGGGATCCCGGACGAGCCCCCAAATGTTGTGCCCAGATTGTGAAGTCCCAGAGACCACCAGGAGGCCGTTTCCGATGTAAGCACACAAGGGTCGTTTATTCAAGCTTAAGCAGGGACTCTCAACTGTCACCGACACAGCGGATCGAGATTGAGAGCCCTGAGTCCCTAACTAGCAGGGTTTTTATTGAGAATACAACAAGCTTTGGTTATTAGTAGCCAGGTGATTGGTTAATACTCAATACATATGAAGTGTAGGGTTTTGGTTGGCTAGGCTTTGGGGGTCAAAGGGGATTACGTATTGGTTTTTGTGAGGGAGAAAAGGGGCAAAGATTAACGGCCGGTTGTTACATACTGATCGTTAGCAGACCCACTAATGGCCGCATCTATCTTGTGTGGACAGTCAGCTCATTAACTGCTTATCCTACAGATAGTGTGCCTGGAACGCTCTCTCCCCGGGTACACAGGTGGTTGGGTAATAAACTCAGGAATTTCAAGTGGTGAATTTTTAGTTTAAGCACAAATTTGAGAGAACAAAGGAGACGGCTCCAAAATGGAGTCATTTTGGTCCCACACGACCAGCGGAGGAGGTCACCCTGACCAGGTCCTTTATATAGACTCCTGGCTTAATCTTTTGTTTAAAACTGCCACTATGGCTCCATGTTTGTGCTGTGAAAAACCCAGGAACTATTTTAGTCATGCAAGAGAGCCATGCCAGTCCAGGGCACAGTGGTGGGAGGAGCTGTCCAGCAGCTGTCCAGAAAGAGCACTAACTAAAGAGACTTTATTCAGTCCTCCCAGAGGATCCTTCCAGGAAGAATCAGACTTGCCTCCACCTTATGTACCAAAACCCTGAGCCACAGTGCCACCACCACCATCTCCTCTGCTGCCTGCCCCTAGTCCTACAAACAGTATTGCCTAATTCTATCTCCCAGGTCCTGCCATCATAGCCAGCGGTCATACCTGCCCATCTTCTGGTGATGTCACCCAACTCCACCTCCATCTCTGGGCCAGCAACCATCTCCAGGGTGGTTCTGGCCTCTGCCCTGGCACTTCCACTGCCAGTTACCACCTCTGCACCAGTAATGACATGTGTCCCTGTTCTGATGATGTCACCTGGTTTCACCCCAGCATTTCTACTGCTGACACCACCTGCTCCTCTGGGCCCATGCCAACCAATTTCTAACCTTGTGCCTGAAACCATCCCTGTCTCTACTCAAGTAACATCACAAGGTACTGTTTCTCCACAAATCCCAGTGCAGCACAACCAAACCTGACCTCTGTCACATCACCTGAGACATCAAGTTGGGCAAGCACTGTTTTTCTCCCTACTCTACTCTGTTTAGTTTCTCATATACAGTCAGGATCCTTGCCACTCCCACCAGAGCCATCAGAGGTCCCCCTCAGACATCATCTCTGATTGGCCACACAGTCTGAACCAATGATTCACCTTCAGATGCCATTGTGTGAATATCCAGGAATCCCCCCAGTACCTGGCCAACAACCCTTGAGATATCACCAGCCTTTCAGCAGCAGCACCCTTATAAACTGGAAAAACCACAATCCCTCTTACACTGAGAAGTCACAGGGGCTGATAGAACTCATAACCTCCATCTTCAAAACCTACCAGACTACTTGGGATGACTGTCAACAACTCCTTATGACTCTCTTCAACACAGAAGAATGATGTCAAATTCTGGATGGAGCCCAAGCTTGGATAGAGTCCCAAGCCCCTCCCACTACAGTCAACATGGACTGCTGGGTTGCTGAAGCACTGCCTAGAGATCGACCCGACTGGAACCATAACACAGAGGAAGGACTAGAAAAAGCCTTGAACTGGTATCAGAATGCCCTCTTAGCAAGTCTTAAAAAGGGTAGAAAAAGGCCTATAAATATGTCAAAGGTAACAGCTGTCATGCGAAAATCAGATGAAAGCCCAACTGAATTCTATGAGAGATTGTGTGAAGCCTACCAAGTCTATATACCCTATGACCCCAAAGCCGAAGAACATCAGCAAATGAATAGCCCAGCCTTCATTGCCTAGTCAGCTGATGATATTTGAAAAAAGATCCAAAAGACTGAGGGCTTTGTAGGCATGAATATAACTCAGTTAATTCAGATTGACCAAAATGTGTTTTGTAAACAGAGAAGAGAAGGAAAGAGAGAACAATGACATGAGGCCGACCGCTGAGATCATCAGAAGGCTGCCTTCATCACAGCAGTTTTAGGAAAGGCACCTCATCCTGAGGCAAAAAATGTCAGAAAGCTCTACCAACAATTGAAAGGATCGCAGGAACACTACTATCAAAAATAAATAAATAAAACACTGGAAGACCATTCTCTCTGGACCTTGAGCAATGTGCCTAGGGTAAACAACATAGGCACTGGAAAGACAAGTGCCCACTTCTCCTACAGAAAAAAAGGATACAAGCCAGGCCAACCCAACCTGAACATCTCTTTGCCTTGTCCAATCTGGATGACTAGGACAGACTGGGCTCTATCCAATTGGGCTCTCGAGAGTCCAAAATCATGGCAAAAATAGGGGGCAAACCTGTGATGTTTACAATGGACAATGGGGCTGAACATTCTGTTGTAACTCAGCTTTTTGCACATCTGGGACCTTTAACGGGTCCAAGTAGTTGGAGCCTCTGGAGTTCCATCTGGAAAAAAACCTTCTGCCTAAGCTGGTCTTGTGAAATCGGGGGACATTTAGTCAAACATGAATTCCTGTACATGGCTGAATGACCCATTCCTCTCTTGGGATGTGACCACATTTCTAAACTGGGGGCAACAATTTCCTTCACTCCAGACCAGCCAGCAACACTCAGGCTTGGACCTGCATTGTTGGCCACAGACCTACTTTTGACTCTGAGTGTGCCCTGAGAAGAATGGTGCCTCCATCAGGTAGACTTTACCAGATAGCCAGGGTCCAGAAATTTTACAGACACTTTTTCCAGAAAAGTGGGCCATAGATAACCCTCCAGGACTTGCCAAAAATCATACCCCTCTTAAAATTGAGCTTCCCTCAACAGTGACTCCTATCACTGTCAAACAATGTTCTATGTCCTGTGAGGCCTGTATTGATATTCAGCCACACATCTCTCACCTGAAATAGTTTGGAATTCTGATAGAGTGCCAATCACCTTGGAACACTCCCCTCCTCCCAGTAAAGAAGCCCAATGGAGATTACTGGGCAGTTCAAGATCTCAGTGCCATCAAATCCACCACCATGACTCTGTACTCGGCAGTTCCCAACCCTTATACCCTCCTGGGTTTGCTTCCCCCTGATGCTGCCTAGTTTACCTGTCTGGACCTAAAAGACACCTTCTTCTGTCTGTGAGTTCCACCTGCTAGTCAGCTCATTTTCACCTTCAAATTGAAAGACCCAGAGACTGGACGAAAAGGCCAACTTACCTGGATCTGCCCTCCCCAAGGTTTCAAGAACTCCCCAGTGCTCTTTCGAGAAGCATTAGCCACTGATCTGGCTGAATTTCCACATGCTAATTTCAATTCCACCTTGTTACAGTATGTAGATGACCTGCTATTTTGTAGCTTGAATAAGTCAGATTTCTGGAAAAGAACACAGGCTCTCCTCAACCACTTACTGGTCACTGGCTATAAGTTATCCTGAAAAAAGGCCAAAATATATAAATCCAAAGTAGCTACTTTGGTTTTGACCTAGAGAAAAGACTAAGGTGCCTAGTGACAGAAAGAAAAGAAGTGATATGTTCTATCCCCAGACCCAATAATAAGAGACAATTAAGAGAGTTCCTGTGGGCTTCAGGGTTCTGCCAGATATGGATACTGGTATTTGCTGAAAAGGCCAAGCCCCTATGTGACATGCTGGCTGGAGATAAAGAGGAGAAAAGGGTATTAGACTAGACTCTAGACCAAATCAAATCCTTCCAAACTGTAAAACAGGCACTATCAAAAGCTCCAGCTCTGGGCATTCCTGATGTTACCAGACCCTTTAATCTGTTTGTTGATAAATGAAGCCACATATCATCAGGGGTCTTGACCCAAAAGATCAGTCCTTGGAATAGGCCTATCTCATATTTTTCAAAGAACTTAGACCCTGTAGCTAAGGGCTGGCCTCCCTGCCTGAGGGCACTAGCAGCAACTGTCCTCCTGATCAAGGAGGCAGACAAATTGACCCTAGGACAGAACCAGACAGTTCAAGTGCCACACTCTGTTCTGAAACTACTCAACACTCAAGGACTTCATTGGCTCTCAAACAGCCATGTCACACAATATCAAGGACTGCTTTGTGAAAGCTCCCGACTTACTTTTCAATTAACTAAACTACTAAACCCAGTCACCTTCTTGCTCTCTAAGCTTGGCCCTCCAGACCATGACTCCCTAGCCCTGACCTATGCACTCTTTGCCAGTCAACCAGACCTACAGATGGAACTGTTGACTGATGCTGTACCTTGAGAGAGTACACCTTGTTCATGGATGGATGTAGCTCAGTCAAAGACAGAATACATAAGGCTGGATATGTTATAGTTACCACTGAAAAGGTGCTCCTAGCTGGGTCTCTTCCTTAAAACTGGTCTTCTTGGTGAGCTGAATTATGGGCCCTGATATAAGCTCTAAACTGGGCAAAAGAAAAAAAGTAAACATTTACACTGTCTCAAAGTATGCTTTCACCACTGTTCATACTCACAGAATGCTGTACAAGGAATGAGGACTTCTCACAGTGGAAGAAAAACAAATTAAAAACAAGGATGAAATCTCTTAACTTTTGACTGCAATTTGGAAGCCTAAAAAGGTCGCTATCACCCATTATAAAGGAAATCAAAAAATAAAAGATGATATCACCTTTGGGAACCGCAAAGCAGATGAAACCGCAAAGGTACCTGCTGACAGTTCCTCCTGGAAAACCAATGATCTATTCAATAATTTAAAAGGCAACCTAAAAGCCCTACACGAGATTCCCCCTGACATGGTCCTCACCTTTCAGGGTGGGCCCCTCCATTACACCAAAGAAGAAAACAAATGGGCACATCAGGAAGGAGCCCACCCAGTGCCAGGGGGCTCATGGATCCTGCCAGACAATCTAATCATCATTCCAGGAAAACTTGCCCATCCATGGGCGAAACAGCACCACAATATCACCCATGGAGGAAAAACTGCAATGAATCAACTTTTGAGTCAGATATTATTGTGTACCCAAACTAGCCTCAATTTGTGCATCAGTCAGCCAGCAGTGCCATACTTGTGCCAAAGTTAAACCAACCCAGGGGCCCTGACTTCAACCAGGAATCCAACATAGTGGACTCTCCCCTTCTTCTGAAGGCATACAAAAATACTTCACTGAAGTAAAGCCCTATAGGGGTTACAAATATCTCGTGTTGTTTGTCTACACATACTCAGGTTGGCCAGAAGCATTTTCCACTAAAACAGAAAAGTGAATTGAAGTTTGCAGGGCCTTGTTAAGAAAAATTGTTCCCAGATACAGACTGCCCCTGTCCATAAGCAGTGACAATAGGTCTCCATTTGTGGCAAAAATAACTCAGAAATTGGCAGACATTAAAAATCAAATGAAACCTACACACAGCCTACAGGCCTCAAAACTCTGGAAAAGTTGAAAAAATAAATAGAACCCAAAAGTCAATTTTGACCCAGAATCATAAAGAAACTCAGGCACCATGGGTAGATTTACTCCCTATGGCGCTCCTCAAGGTCCAAAGCTCACCAGACCCCACTGGGCATACATCTTTTGAGGTTTTATATGGGAGACCACCACCCATAATAAGAGGTCTCCAAGAAGACCTACATCAATTGGGTAAACTATTCTTACAGGAACAACTCATACAACTACACAAAAATACAACTCATACAGATACACAAAAATATAGCTGAGAGACCAGCCATACCCACAGATACACCTGCACACACACACACAATCCTGGGGATATGGTATGGGTAAAAGATTGGAAAAAGGAACCCTTACAGCCAATTTAAGAAGAGCCCTATATGATCCTATTAACAACTCCCACAACCATTAAAATTTCAGAGATTCAGCCATGGATCCATCATTCCCAAGCCAAAAGAGCTCACCCAGATTACTGCTGGAAGACCTAACCAGATGAGACAGAACTCCTTTGAAAATTGTCCTAAAGAGACAACACACTCAAAGTCCTGCTCCTGCCATTCTAAAGGCTGGCAGGTCTACGCACAGCTGAAACTTCAACTTTGAAATGAACTGTACACAGTTAAGCTGCTTGTTTTATGGGATGTTGGGACTAGTCATCCTAGCTTGTTTGTTGCTGTTAGTTGGCTTCTGGTATGCCATACCCCCTACATATACAACTATACAAAGATGTTTCCTATTGCTAATCTATATCTGCTCCTACTTAGTCTTCTTGGCCCCCATATTTACCAAGTAAATTCTGGACACTGGAAATTCGAGGTCAGAATTTATGCTGGCCCAGACCAAACCCATGCCCACAAACATTACGGAGTTCTAAGTACCACAAAATGGGACAGCAAAGAGACCTGTATCTCTTTGTTCTTTGATGCTTGCCCCCCAAAATATATATTCCTGGCCTGGCCTGTAGCTGTAAATTGTGGAGGTAAATGGGGGAAACAGGAATATTGCAAAGAAAATGAAAAATATGTATGTCCCCAGTGGGAGGGTGACATTACCAGGTCAAAACTCCCTTCTGGGGAAACAGTTCACAGAAATTGTGACCCAGATTGGGTCAACTGGTGTAACCATTGGAACTCTCCACACTATTACACTAACACAGAAGGACCTCTCCTTAAGTTTACTCCCATTAATGGATGCCTTGAATATAGACTAGGAAACTGTAACCTTGTTGAATTTACCATTCAAAAATCTTCTGACTCAAAATGGTTACAAGGTCTACTTGCAGATGTCAGGGTAGACAAATGATGAAAGGACCCCTGGTGGACCTTACAGGTAAAATGGGTCTGGAGTATCCCCTGGAAGAATGCCAAGATTAATGTTCCCAGTGCCAAGCCTCCACTTTTTGTTATACCTCCAGAAAATCACCCTCCTAACAAGACCTCAACCACATGACTGATATGTTCACTCTCATTAATAGTACCCACCAGATATTAATGGCCTCAGATCCCTCACTGGGTTCTGATTGCTGGCTCTGTGCTCCTTTGACTGCTGTGTCTTATCAAACCTTGGTTATAACTGCCAATAACAGCAACCTTAACTAGACCCATGAGGCCCCTTGCTTACTCCAGACAATCCCTGCTGAGGTCATGGGCAACTGTTCCTGTTATTGGGAAACATCCTTCAAGCCTAATGTTACTGCTAGCTGTGTAGAGATACTCTCTTCCAGTCAGACTGTTTCCTCCCCTCCTGGTATCTTATTCATTTGTGGGGATGGCCTATACCATTCTTTCTCAGCCACCAGTCAAGGTATTTGTGCCTTAGCAGTCCTCATTCCTGACCTGTCTGTTAGTGGGCATCACCTGCTAGACAAAAATGAGACCCAATAGTGCTTCTCATTTTAACTGGACTTGCCATTACTGGGAACTTAACTTTAGGGGCAACAGCATTAGGGCTGGGAAAACAATGGTATATCTCATTGGACGAGCAGATCACTGAAGATGTACAAGCTATACAGGAAGGATTAAACACCTTGCAGGACCAGATAGACTCACTGACATCAGTAATCCTTCAAAACTGATGAGCTCTAGATTTGTTGACAGCCCAACAAGGGAAAACATGTTTATTCTTATAAGAATGCTGTTATCATGCTAATGAATCAGGGATAGTGAGAGAAACCGCTCAGCAATTAAGGGAAAAAATTAAACAGAGAATAAAAGAATATGAGCAAACAAGGAGTTTCTGGTGGAGCTCATTAGAGTCTAATACCCCTTGGATAGGCCCAATTTTGGGCCCACTCTTAGCCATCTGCTTGCTCCTGCTGGTCAGGCCATGCATAATCAATTGGATGACTAAGTTTATAAGTCAAACATTAAACTCCATAAAATTTCAAATGCTTCTAAATCAACATACCTACATGGTTGTAAGATCTGAAGCAGATCCTATTCCAAGACATGAATCAGAAGATGAGACCCCAAATCTAGATAAAAATATTGTTTTATAAAAATCCAAGAAACCTATCAGCTCATGATAACCTCAGCTCCCCATACATGCCAAAAGTTAGATTCAACTGAATAGTTAAAAAATCAACTATATACAAAAAGAGGAGGGAATGAGCCAGAAAAATGACTTCTGAGCAAAATGTTTATTCCTGCAGCTAGCTGACCTAACTGACAAAGAGCCACTCCCAGCTCATACCCCCTCCCACACCTAGTGCATGTCCTCCTTCATTTTCCTTTGTTCTCAGTAAGTGTCTGTATCCTCAAGATAATGTAATCCCTACTTTCTCACCATATGCAAAGGAGGTGAACTCCTACGTACGTACTTTACTATCCAATCATATAAACTAAATGTAACTTCCTCAACCAATAAACTGATGTTAAATACCTTGCTTTTGTATCACCACCCCTCCTCCCTTGATCCATATAAACCCTATTCACTGCCAGCTCCAGGCTGATTGCTTTGTGGAGAAATTCTCAGCTAGCACACTGGCATAATAAAGCTGAACACTTGCTTCCAACTTCTAAGTGTGTTCTTGATTCTTCTTGGCCTGATCCCACTAAACCTCTAAGAGCTGTAACACTGTGAACTGCAAGTCTGCAACTACAATATATTATCATCCATAAGTTCTACTTAAATTGGCTAACAGATAAATAGTCAAGATATTATCTCAAATTCTTATGGTTGACATTGATATAGGGCAACAAGTAGTCCAAATAAGCAAAAATAATCCAAATGAGGGAAATATTATAACTTCTAAAATGTGAGATATCCAAAACGTGAGTTCATGTTCTCTAAAATTGAAGAATGAATTCTGGGAACAACAGTGGTTAAGAGTAGGAAGAATTTATTGAGAGAAATGTATCTTCAGTCTAAGAAAGACAGAAGGGGAACCAGAAAGTAGGTTGACCACCCTGCTTTTCAAAGGTGTTTTAGACCACAAAGCTACAAGGTGAGGTAGGTACAAAGTGGGACAAAACTATAAGACCCAATGGAAAATTACAATATTTTCCATTGCAAGAAGTGGGATAAAGGCATGATCAATCAATAAGATTATAAGTACAGTCACCAGGTTATATAGGTTAAATGAGGATCAAATGGGAAAAAAGTCACATAGCAAGCATACATAGAATGAAGGACTATCCAGAAAGGAAACAGGCTAGGGAGATTGATGCTTATTTAGAATATACATCATGGCTATTTATTCCAGAGCAAGTAGGTGGGTGCAGTACCTTCTCTCTTTTTATAATGCTAACCAGTGAATGTACTCCAGTTGTTTTTTATGCTGAGGGATAATCCTTGTCTAAATGCCTTATTATAATTTCTAACTAATGTATCTATCTGCATTAACATAGCTTAACAGTAGGTTAATTTTAATTGGTTAGTAAGAGTAAAGACACCTTTAAAGTTGATGACATGTTTTAAACCATATTTTTAGCCAATCAAGATTGGTCTTGTAGAGTCTAAGTCTATTGTGTTATCGGTAAAATAATTTCATAGTTTTTCCTTGATCAAAGGTAGTAAATATAGCTTAAAATATTGTCTTCTATGATTTTTTTTTCTCATGAGTCATCTAAAGTTACTGTTAAGAAAAATAAGAAGAGAGGTGCCTGGGACCAGATGGAGGAGGAGTGCAGAAAGACCATTGTTCTGAGTTCAGGAATATGGCGGAGTTGTGAGCATCAGAGAGAGGGCCTCTCCAAGGTTTTGTGTTGAAAATGGAACCCCACAGGGAGAGCAAATAGAGACACTAGAATAAAAATGCAGCAGACTGCAGTGGTTGGTGAGCTGTTGGGGTCAGCACCTCCTACTAGAGCTCGGACTCGATGTGGGGGAAGAGCAGCTCAATCCTGCAGTTGAACTGTGCACAGTTCAAGTCCACAAGTGGTCAGGGAGCTCAGACCCAGTCTCATAGCCAGAAATCAGCCTGAACTTCAGTAGATCATGGCTGGCTTGCTAAGATTACTCTAATAAACTACACTTTGTGCTTTCCCCACTGCTGTGTCTGCTGACTTCATTCTTCATTGTCTTCAGCACAAGAGCCCAGAAGGAAGAGAAAATTGGTAACAATGGCAAAGGGATGCAGCAAAAGAAGCAACAGAAATTAATATGGCACATATACTTAATGCAAAGATTCAAAGTAAAAGTTTAACTGAGGTGCATAACAGAAGGCAGGTAAAAACTAGAGGACAAAAAGACAATGATATTATGAATATTAATACATATTCAATAGACTTATAAGAAAACAAAGATATTCTTTTAAATACTTAAGGAGAGAAATTAAGCAATTTATAAAATTTTAGGCAGAGTTGTTTTGGAATAATAAGCAGCAAGCTTAGTGGACCTAGATAACTGTAATATTTAAAAATAGATTCATCAATGCAAATGACAGAAAAATAGAGCTGATATAGATAGGAACTAAGAGTGATCTGATAGCTATAGCACAGTGGTATTCTTACAGGAACAGTCCATAATGGCCTCATATATGGCCTAATTTACCTGGTAGAGAGTAATTGTATAAGTTGGATTTTTCCAGAGAAGTGAAACAAATAGGATGTGCATACATATAGGATGAGATGCATTATAATTACTTGGCTGACAAACTTTGAAGATAGGTACATCCAAGGTCAGCAGCATGGGACAGCAGGCTGGAGACCTAAGAGAGCCAATGCCAAAGTTCCAGTCTGAAGATTACCTGCTGTCGTCCCTAAAAGAGTTGAATTTGTAGAGAAAGACTGAAAGTAGTTTGCTGGAGAATTACCTCTAGGTAAGCTGCTCTATTTTTTTAAGGTTTTCAACTGATAGGAAGAGATACACCTATTATGGAGGGGAGTCTCCTTTACACAAATTTTACAGACTTAAATGCTAATTTTATCTTAATCCCCTCAGAGAAAGACCAAGAATAATGTATGACCATATATTGGACAATCCAGTACAAAGCCAAGTTGACCATATGAGTAGGGCACTATGAGGACAAAACTACTTCAAAACAATTACATGATATGAGATTTAACATTGCATTGGTTTCTGTTTATGCCACTTTAAAATGTATAGCCAGTCTCTGGGGATGTAGCTCAGTGGTGCTGCACCTGCCTGACAAGTACAAAGTCCTGAGTTCGATTCCTGGTACCAAAATAAATAAATAAATAAATAAACAAATAAATAAAATAAAATGCATAGCCATACTAGACATCCTAGAAATGTTCATATGTGTAATTCCCAGATCCTCTTGATAGACAAAGATAAAGCTAAAGGAAATTTTACTTGAAAAATAGCATTAAATTTTATTTGCTGAAATTTAGAGGTGGAATAAACCTGATGAGGACAAAGCCTTAATGAAATAAACACAGAGTTCTACATTTTGTTTCTTTTGCAGCTTTCCACATTGAATGATAATTGCTAATCTGATTTTGCTAATATTACTATGACTTGCTTGAGATATAATTTCAAGATTAAAACACTGAGTTCAACTTATGGAAAATGACAATCATTTCTAGGTTGGAATTTCAAAAGGAAAATTTAAAAAACAAATTCAGCACTTAAGTAATTATTTTGAAATTCAGGGATTCACCACCAGCATCTTGTATTAATTAAGACAATTTCTTCATGTACTCCTTAAAGAGTTTGTATGATTTTTGAACCTCTGAAAACTTTTCCCTTGCCTTTGTAAGGAAAAATGTTGTATTAGACAATGATTCTTAAAGGCAAAACATTTTTGTAGAATCATTTGCCTGGGGAGCTTCTTGAAATGTTACCACTAGAGGAGTTTCAGAACATGGTAGATTAGGCATAAAACTAAAACAATTATTTGTGCTGCGTGTAAGAATTTGATTACATTTTATCACATTGTCAGGGCTGGGGTGTGGCTGAAGAGGTATATTTGCAGGTGAGGTCCCTAGGGTAAAGAAAGCATGCAGCGCCACCATCAACAACAAAACTAAGAGAGCAATGTTTCTTTATTCCTTAGCCTTTATATTGGCTATTATCAAGAATTACAGCATCGTGTGCTGGCATGACAATGTTGCACATGTGTGATTGCCTATGCTGTCATTCTTACATAAGTGTGTCCCACTGTGCACATGTGCTAGATAATGGGGTCATGTCTTTACACTGTCCTTGGGTGTCCCGGGCTTCAAATCAGCCCAAAGTCGTTCCCCCCATACATATATGCTTTACTTAGCATGTCTGAATTAAAGCAAATAATAGTATCTTCACCAATCTCACCTTCTTCCTTCCTAAATTCAAAGCACTGATACAAGCATCATCCTTGCTCCTATATTTTTCAACCAGTATCTTGTCTTATGTTGAAATTCAGCTTATCCTTTTAAGGCAGTTGTATTTGGAAGTTAGTAAACATATTCCACTCTATTTTGTAATTACCATTCATTTTTATTTCCAAATAAGCATAAAACTTGCATCTGTACATGTACATTAAGACTTCCCCCCAGTCTAATTGACAATATAGTTGTTGAAATCTCTGCCTATGTTTAGAAGGAGCTTGAAATAAAAAGTATTTTATTATCTGCCTAAACCCAAGACTTTAATGCTCTTGCATAATGTCTTAGCAGAGATGATATATATATATTTAAAATGATGTTTTTATTTGCAGAGTGGAGAGAATGGTTGGTAAAATGATGGATAGTGTGTAAGATCGAGGGCCTTACCAAATGCTCCGCTCCGAGGAGCTGACTATAGTGAAGCACACCCAGGGATCCCAGCGGTGCCTCCAGAATGTAAGGCCAAGGGCCTTACCAAATGCTCCAAGGAGCTGAAGTGGAGCACACCCAGGAATCCCAGCGGTGCCTTCAGAATGTAAGACCAAGAGCCTTACCAAACGCTCCAAGGAGCTGGCTACAGAGAAGACCACCCGGGAAGGAACACACCAGCCAAGTTGGGAAACAGACCTTTATTAGTCTGGCCAGACGGCACTCTCAAAGCAAAATAGCTTAGAGAGGCAACTGGCTCAGAATCCGAGGCTGTTTTTATAGGGGGTTGAGGGGGAAGTTAACATATCAAAGAAAAGAGGACAAAGGTTAGTGGTCGACTGTCACATATTGATGGTTAGCAGACATCTGCAGCTTGTTCTAACAATTGTGGTGCCTGGAATATCAGTTCTGGATAAACAAAGAGTTGAGTAGTTTACTCTGGGACCTTAGGTCGGTTACAGATCCCTATCTAGCATCTCTAGACTAACAAGCATCTCCATCTATTAACTCACATTTTAATCACAATGGGGCTGGAGAAAAAGGGGCAAAGGTTATGCAGTCCCACAAGTGAAGGAAATATGCCTCCTGATTGATAAAAGATACTATTTTGGTTATATGAAAGGAGACAATAAAAGCCAACTTCTATGTGTTTTTTAATGATTTAAATTCATATCCACTTTTAAAATATACCCTTTCACTTTTAAATCACAACTCCTTTAGAGTACGTATGAGACTGCTGTGAGTTTTTCAATTAACCACAAAATAATTTTCTAGTATATGTTAATAATTAGTCCATTTCTGTATAGCTTTATTTTTTCAGATCAGTGATTTAATTATTTCTCTTGGACATATAAATAAGAAAAACCTTTCCTTGCATGTATGTTACCACCTACTCTGGTTTATAAACTTAGGTTTGTAAGCTCTCCACTGACCAAATCAAAGGAGACCTTGTATTTTGGAGAAAAAGAAAAAAGGATTTAGTCAACTAGCTCTCAGGAGTTGAAGGGGCCCATCTGCCTCAAACCAACAGCACATCAGGTTCAGGTGTTTTGGGGTCTTTTGTAAGAAGGAACAGTGCTGGAAGTAATACAATGGAACATGTCATATGTGGCCTAAACATACAGGAAAAGGCAAACAAGCTACTTTCAGCAAACAACGACATCTTCTCAGTAAATAGGACAAATGGACACAAAATGAACTATACAATCCCTCTGGTGCTGAGAACATTGTCTACACACCTGAATAGACTGTCTTTGGGCACCCAAGTCATAAACATTCCTTATGATTATAGCTCCTTCCCCAAAATCTATATAAGCATAGTTTTCTTTCCCTGTTAGCTGCTAGAAGCTATCCCTGATTTTAGTCCTTGATTTTAGTCTCTGTTCACTGGAATAAACTTTTCTTTTCTTCATAAAATACCTGTTTAAACAAGTAGATTGATGTGTACAATCTATTAACAGAACAAAAGGTATGTTCAGGCTATTTCAGGCCCTTCCTGGGCCTGGAACTCTTTCTCCCTTGCCCAAGGGAGTGAAATTGGTCTTTATCTCTTTGTGCTAAGATCCGCATATTCTGTCCATTCCTTGCCCTGGAGGAGAAGTGAGGGAGCTATTTATGCCCTAGGCATGAGGAAGTTTGAATGTCACTTGACTCCCAAAGGAAAAAAAAAAAAACTCTAACCTTTAAAATTCTATTTTGCAGTACTGATTACATATAGACAATGCATTACTTTATGACAAGATTTTTCAAAATTTGTTTTGTGCAATTATATTATGTGTTTCTCAGAGAAGGAGGAACATTGCATGACAGAATTAAGCAGTTGTTCATCAAAATACTTCTTAAAATATTTAGAATGCTACTCTTTTGAAAGTCAGTACATGGAATATAATCCTTTCCTTCTTTTTCTTGAAAAATAGGTTAATAATTTTTGGAACATTAATGTACCAAGCTACAGTCAGCTCATTACTAACAAGGCATGAAAACATTATGTCTCTTTTATTTGGTCATGAAGTGTGTCTTTGTGTGTGTGTGTGTGTGTGTGTAACCACGTGGTGCACCTGAGAGCTATATTCCAAGTTCTTGTGGTGTATGGCAAGCAAAGAATTGCAAAGCATACACTCAGTGGTGGGAAAAAGCAGCTACATTTTTGTTAGGTCAAAAACAGAAATTATGCTGGACCACAGAAAAAGAACACTGCTTTTTGTGCATGTAAATCAATCTTTTGGGGTCAAGAGTGAGATGAGAAACAAGAAGGTAGCTTGTGTTTTTGTCTGGGACTATACTGAATGCTCCTAGAATGGCACCCAAGCTCAAGTGGGTAGAGGGGTGATATTAGGGAGTGATGGGTCTAAGGTGCCACCAGGACTCAAGTGGATGAAAATAAGTGAATTTCTTAGCTCCAATATGCTATCTGTACTATCTCTGTGTTTTGTCATTTATTTTTGGTTTTGGTACAAAGTCTTAGAAGACTTAAATAGCCTCAATAAACATAAATATTATATGCCATAAAAATAAACTTAAATTTATAATGTAAATAAGAACAAAAATTGGAATAAGGGAACTAGAGGAGGGAGGGAGGGGGAAGGAAAGGGAGTTAAAAAAAGAAACAGGTGTATTATTACATGAACCCACTTCCTGAGATAAATGTAAATTACATGTACTGCAAACATGTACTAATAAATAAGATAAATATGATGAAATAATATAAATACAGAGAACTCTAATTACAATATAGATGCAGCATTAATGCTTACTTTATTGTTGATCGCTTGAGCTCTGGCGATGTATATTCACACTTCATCCTTTTGCAGTATGATATTCCTTTGAAAGATATTTTGTGATTTATCTAGGATATATTCAAAAATATTAAACTATGAAATTTGATTATTAAGAACACAAATATGTTATCATCGTATCTTCACAAATTAATCAGTTTAATTTAATTTATTCTTCTTAGTTTAAAATCTAATGGACTAATGGATATTTCAAAATGAAGAAGTTATAGTTTTAGAATGGTGGGCAAATTAGAGCCAATTTGGGTAAATTATTTCCTCAGTTTATCAAAACTGTCTCCTTTGAGTGCTTTTATGGAACTGTTATTGATCTTTTTGTATCCTCTGTTCTCAACATCTATAGCCAGAGGATTTCATTTTGAAAAATTGCTGCTTCTGCTTGCAATTTTAAGTGCCTGTTTCTGCCCATTTAAATCTTTGAATATCTGTGAGACAATATTTAAAATTCTATAATCATTTTGCTTTACTACAGAAATCCAAGTTAACTCATCTTAGCCACAGTATAGAGAAAGGTTCTTGATTAAAGAAAATGTGAAATACTTCAGAAGTCCATGGCCTACAACTTCCCCTATTGTTCCTCCTTCTTTTGGTTTCCAGGTAACTGAATGACATTCAATTTCTTGTTAATCTAAGATTATGTAACCATTACAAGACTCACTCTAAAGCATAATGTGTTGCATAAACATGTTCTAAATATAATATTTGACTAGTAATGGTATGTAATAATTAGATCTGATGGGCTGTATAGCACAGAAAGTTTCTAACTCTTACTTCTAAATGCCCTGAAATTATAACAATCACTACACTATATATCTCTGATACAGAAAAGTTAACTATCATGATGATAAAGATTAAAGTTGTTACAGTATAAGCCAGTTTTGATTATCTTTATGTCTCAGCTTATTCCTGGGTTCATGCACTGAGACTCATCTGCTCTCTGTTGACCAAATCAAAGGAGACCATGTATTTGGGCAATAGGAAAAATTACTCAAGGCTAGCTGTGAAATGTAGGAGCCCATTTTCCTCAAATCACCATCTCACCAGGTACAGGTGTGTTGGGGTCTTTTAACAAGGAACAGTATGGGAGTGAATACAATGGAACAGTAGATGTGTTGAAGTTATTTGGGTCCCTTTCTGAACCCAGACTTTGAAACCTCCCTTGCCTAAAGGAATGAAATTGGACTTCACCTCCTGGTATTGCAGACAGCTAAGTGAGTTAGAAAATATTATAAGGCAGTTGAACAAGGCTGGGCCCTAGGTATAGAAAACAATTAAGGTACAGTCACTAAAGATTAACATTAAAAAGAGAGAAACTACTACACCCACATATTTCCCTAGGTATGAATAACAGAGATTGATATTCTAAATAGACATTAATCACCTTAATTGGGTACCAAAACATGCCTAGCTAGCCCATTTCTTCCAGGAAATCCATGTACACTTGTTATGTGACTAGCTTCCCCATTTGATCTCCATTTAATCGATATTACCAGGGTGACTATACTTGTAATCTTATTGGTTGATCATGTTGTGATAGCCAACCTGACTCCATTTGTGTAAAGTTGAGTTATTCCGGATGGTTGCCTTCCCCTCCCTCCTTGGGAGTCCCCTCAGTTAATGCATGACAGACTGCCACATCCTATGTGAGTTTGCAACTGTTACCTTTACTGCCTTGTAAACAGAAGACTCCACACCCTTGTAAGTCTGCAACTATGTTATCTTTACTACCTTGTAAATAGATGACTCTGCACCTGTGTGATATTTTGCTTTAATTAAATTTTGTGAAACTTCCCCTGACACCCACTAATTTAGCAAAGTTCTGCTCCTGTGAAATTGTGCTCCTAGTCTCCCTGAGCCCTCCCCAAATAGAAGAGCCCTTAAAAGGACCATGCAAACTGCCTTTCCTTTGTCCAGAGTGTTTTTGATGAGAACCACTCTGGAATGCTGGCTATGGTAATAAAGGACTCTATCTAATTCAGAGTGTGGCCATTCTCTATAGTTCCAACTCTCCTGGCCCTATAACAATGGTTTTGTCTCACCTCATGCCTTATGATATTCCACTGGATCTTATAGTTTTGTACCACTTTATACCCACCTCACCTCGTGGCTTTGCCCCATAAAGCACCTCTGAGAAGTAGAGTGGGCGGGCAACCTACTTTCTGGTCTCCCTTCTGTTTCTCTTAGACAGAAGCTATTTTTCAAAACATTCTTCCTACACTTAACCCCCATGGTTCCTAGAATTTATTCTTCAGTTTTAGAGAGCATGAACCCAGCATTTCGGATATCTAGCAGCTTGAGAGTTATAACATTTCCCTTGTTTGGATTATTTTGGTTATTTGGATTACTTGGTGCCCTATATCACTGGTGCCAGGATCTGCATATTCTGTTCATTCCTCTGGGTGGAGAAGGGTAGAGGGAACAATTTATGCACAAGAACTGAGGAATTTTGGAAGTAACTTGACTTCAATGTGGAAATAACTAACTTTTAAAGGTCCATTTTATAGTGCCAGTTACAAGCTCACTTTTTTCTAAATTTCTAAAGAATGAACATAGAGGATTAATTATAAAACTCTAAAAGACATTTTCACTGAAATACTTTGTGAATGATTCTGATAAGCAAAAATATTTTTGATGAAGTGAATGGATAATATTTGACTTTAACAAATATCAAATCTTACTAGAAAAAGATATGTGTGAAAACATGTCATAAAAACAGAGTAAATCATCTGTAAAAGAAATGTTTCCAGGCCTTGAACTTATTCACTGAAGTGATGAAGAGGGAAAAAGGGATGGTGAGAATAAGGAATCTTTGCTAGTATTTCAATACCCAGAAATTGATTTTAGACTATAAGCTTAGATCTGTATGTACACTGGTAAAGTACTTAGACTTGTTTTTTACAAAGTTCATATTCTATTGCACAGCAATTAAGCTTTATAGAGGTGACAGTGTATGGTAAAAACTAGAGGCAGTTGTCAGGCTTGAACTGGTCATGAAATGGTTAATGAATATGCCCTTTAATTCCAAGCTACAATTTGACAAAATACAGAAAATCACAACAAAACAGGCAGTGCAGGTGCTGCCTTGTGCAACAAAATCATGCTATCCTGAAGCAGATAGAACACAGAACACAGGATTTAATGTTCCCATCATTGATTTAACAATTACAAAGTACAACATCTTTTTAATGCCAAGTCACCTGAAAATATCCATACATATGACTTGATTGCTGCATGGATCTCAACCACAAATATTTATTCTGATCCCTATATGTGTCCCATGCCCTATAAAGTTTCCTGTCTTTTCTTGTTTGGTACTGACAGCTTCTTGTTTTCCATCAGTCCACCTCTGCCCAGGTGAATAAAGTCTATACTTCTTTGCTTTCACTAGCTTGCTCAGGTGGTCATATTCCTCCACTATTTGTTACAGTAGTAAGATAGAAGTCATACAAATATCTTTTTGTTATAAGTGGTAGAAAGGATGCATCTTGGACTTGGAATTGCTTCATCACTTCTAGATAATGTGTATTAGGATTTGACATTAACCCAACAGGAGAGGGAGAGAAATAAGCATACAAGGACAGATGTGTGCAAAGTATTCAGATTTATATTTTGGTGAAAGCCATCAATGTATGTGCATCTTCTAGCTATACTATAGGAATATATTAATGATTCACTGGAAACACACCTTTTCACTGATATCTTTATTATTATTATTATTATTATTAATTGGTACATTTTAGGTACACAATATAGTGACATTCATCATTTGAAGATTGTAACTTACATAATATATCTTGGTCCTTTCTTCCCCATTCTCCTACCCTACCTTCAACTCCACCACCCCTCCCTATTTATGAAGACTTTGTTTCCATTTTATCCTATTCATATATTAACTCCATTTGCATCTTTCCTTTCCCCCAACCCTCCCAATTCCCCTTTCCCTTTGCACCTTTTCTTCCTATTTCACATTATCTATATACTTTTTAGTCCTTATTTACACTTTGAGTTTCTCACACCCAAGAAATGATTCAGCATTTACACGTCTGTCCTATATATTTCACTTAAGAGTAGGACCTCAATGTGCATCCATTCAGCTATAAATGTCTCTAATTTCTCACTCTTTATGGCTGAGTAGTACCCTGTTTTATATTATTTTATTTACTTATTTATTTATTTATTTATTTTTTTTACCATTTAACTTGTTTTAATGTTTCTTCACAAATGGTGAAAAATACTAAAGTACAGACAAGGAATAATCATAATGTTGTGGCCAACATTATAAGTATGGAATTATAAATTTAAAACATTTTCTGGTTTAAAAAATAAATCTGGTAGTCAATGCAGCTCTGCGGGTCTCTGTGTCTAGCAGGGCCGGTCTCTGTGGTCCTGATAGTGCTCACCTTTTTCCATTTTCCCAGGTCCTCCACATCCACCTCTTCTTCCTCCCATTTGTTCCATCAAAGCTCCAGGGGGCCCCCCTTGACCACGTCATCTTCCTCCACCAAAGCCACCTAGGTTGATGCCACGGCCACCATGAAAGCCACCTCTGTCTCCACCACGGCCACCTCTGAACATTCCACCAGGACCGCCATGGTCCATTAGGCCACCTCTTCCTCCCTGCATACCACCAGGGCCACCTCTGCCATGATCACCACCTGGGGGTGTGAAGGGTGGTGGGAGGAAGCCTTCAGGTTTTGGGGCGTTACACTGGTTGCATTCTGTTCTCCAGGCAAAGTTCTGGTTTCCACTACCCGGATTAGGACACTGCCAGTCTCCAGCTCCATGCTGGATGTTTCCTCCTCCAGATGGGTTTCCTCGGGAACCCCGGGGCCCTCTTGGAGGGATGCCTCCTCTGTCTCCTTCATGACCTCCCATGCTACCCATGGGTCCCCAAGGACCTCCTGGGCCACCTGGACCTCCACAGAGTGGTGGTGGCATCCCTCTGCCCTCATGGGGTGGCATGCCACCTCGCATGCTGTCCATTGGAGGCTTCTTCCATACAAGGGAGACTTTAAATTTGCTTCCTTGAAAGTCTTTCCCATCAAACCACACCACAGCAGCCTTGGCAGTCAGTGGATCTTCATAGGACACTGTGGCATTACCTTTGGGCTTTCCTGTTTCCTTGTCCAGGTAAATATGGATCATGGGTTGCCCAGTTCTCTTGTTAATCTTAACAACCCTACATTGCTTACAGAAGTCTGCCAGATCATCAAGTGTCACATTGTCATTTAATCCTTGTATGTAAATTGCACTGTTGTCAAGAGTCTTCATCAGGATCTATGGGAAGGCCTAGATCAAGATCTGGTCCTTCATCCATGGGTCCAGCAGGCTTATTGAAGACACTTCACTCTCCAGCTGCTGCCCGTAGCTGCTGCTCTGTTGGCTATATTGACTTGGAGCCTGGCTGTAGGATCCAGTCTGGGGAGGGGGGGTAACAAGTGTGAGGCTGCTGCCCATAGCTGCTTTGTTGACCATAGCTACTCTGCTGTCCATAGCTGCTCAGCTGCCCATAGGTGTTCTACTGAGAGTAACTGCTCTGATCATAACTAGTCAGCTGTGTAGAGGAATAGCTGGTAGGAGGATAGGATGGAGGTGCGGTGACCGGCTGCATCGGGTAGCTCCCAGGAACCTGGGGATAACTGTAGTTACTCTGTCCATATCCTAGGCTGGGCTGGTTATAACCCCCTGTACTAGATTGAGGTTGATTAGTCTCAGTAGGCTTGTTACCATCCTGTGGTTTTGCAGGTGCAGTAGCTGCTGCCTGTTGTCCATAGGCTGGATAAGCAGGCTGAGAGCCATACGCAGACTGAGCTGTATAAGAGGCCTGGGTGGTGGTCACCGTAGCAGTGGTGGTGTCGTAAGCACCAGTGCCATACCCTTGGACAGACTGGCTATATGCCTGGGGGGCAGTTGGAGTAGTATAACCAGTGGGAGGCTGTCCATAAGAAGTTGCGTACAAAGTCTGCCCATAGGTGGCAGTGGTCTGAGCCTGGGTATAGCTGACATCAGTAGGCTGTCCATAGGTTCCATAGCTTTGTTACACATATGCCTGGGTGGTCTGTGCATATCCTTGAGTTGGCTGGGTGGTATAAGCACTATAGCCCTGCTGGGCTGCAGCTTGGCTGTAGGTACTATAATCCGTGGATGCCATTTTCTCTTCTTCCTCCTCGTTCTCTCGACATCCGTCCAGTACTCCATTTTATAAAAAAAATAAACAAACCACATTTTCTTTATCCAGTCTCTAATTGATGGGAAATTGGGCTGTTTTCAAGTTTTAGCTATTAAAAACTGCTGGTATGAAAATGGGTTCACATATATAACTGTGGTATGATCCATTTAATTCTTTGGGGAAGATACCCAGCAGGGGAATAGCTGGGTCAAATGGGACCTCTAATCCTAGTACTTTGAGGTATCTACATGCTGATTTCCACAGTGGTTGCACCAGTCTACACTCCCACCAACAGTGGCACAGGGTTCCTTTTTCCCCACAGCCCTACCAGCATTTGTTATTGGTTGATTTCTTCATAGCAGCCATTCTTTCTGGAGTGAGGTGAAATATCACCATTGTTTTTACTTGGATCTTTTGAATGAGCAGCGATGTTGAACATATTTTCATATGTTTATTTGCTATTTCTAATTCTTTGTCTAAGAAATGTCTCTTCATTTCACATGCCCATTTTTGGATTGGGTCTTTAAATTTGGGAGGTCTGATTTTCTTAAGTTCTTTATGTATTCTAGATAGTAGACTCTTGCCTGAGGAACAGCTGGTAAAATTTTTTCCCACATTGTGGGTTGTCTCTTCATGCTGTTGGTGATTTCTCTTCTTGTGCAGAAGCTTTTTAATAAGAAGATATCCCATTTGTTGAGTCTTTGTGCTAGTTCACATGCAACTGAGGTTTTGTTCATGAACTCTTTTCCCATACCAACATCTTCAAGAGTATTACCTATCCTCTCTTCCAGCTGGTTTAGTGTTCCTGTTTTAATATTTAGATCTTAAATCAATTTCAATTTTTGTTTAGTACATGGTCAGAGATATAGGTTTAGTTTTAATCTTTGGCAAGTTGAAACCCAATTTTTCCAGCACCAATTATTAAAGAGGCTATCTTTCCTCCAGTGAAGGCATTTGGCTCCTTTATCAAATTTGAAGTGACTGAGTCTGTCTGGATTTGTTTCTGCATCTTCTAATTGGTTCTACTGATCCTCAGGTCTGTTTCTTAGCCAGTACCATGCTTTTTTATCACAGTATCTTTGTAGTATAGTTTCAAGCTGGGGATTGAGATACGCCCTACCTTGTCCTTGTTGTCTAGAATTACTTTTGCTATTCTAGGTCTCTTCTTGTTCCAAATGAATTTTTGAATTACTTTCTCAAGTTCTGTGAAGTACACTGTTGGTATTTCAATTGGGATTGCACTGAATCTATATAGCAGTTTTGGATGTATGACCTTTTTTACTATATTGGTTCTTCCTACCCAGGAGCAAAGGATGTCTTTCAATTTTCTGATGTCCTCTTTGATCTCTTTTTTTCAGAGTGCTATAGTTTTCAGAGTAAAGGTATTTGATGGTTTTTCATAGGTTGATTCCTAGATATTTCATTTGTTTGGATGCTATTGTGAAAGGTGTTATTTCTCCAGTTCCTCTTTCAGTGAGTTTTTTGTTTGTTGTTCCTGAACAGGAAAGCTATTGATTTTTGTGTGTTGACCTTGTATCCACCTACCCTACTGAATTTGATTATTAAGTCTAGAAGACTTTTAGTGGAATTCTTGGAGTCTTTTATATAGAGTGTCATGTCATCTGAAAATAATGACACTTTGACTTCTTCATTTCCTATCTTTATTCCTTTTATGTCTTTCTCTTGTCTAATTGCCGTGGCTAAAGTTTACAAAACTATATTGAACAGGAGTGTTGATAGTGGATATTCTTGTCTTGTCACTGATTTTAGTGGGAAGGATTTCAGTTTTTGACCATTTAATATGATATTGGCTGTTGCTTTTTCATAGATGACTTTCATCAGGTTGAGATAAGGACCATCTATTCTAATTTTTTGTGGGGTTTTTATCATGAATGGGTGTTGGATTTTTTTGAGCAATTTTTCTGCATCTATTGAGATGATCATACGGTTTTTGTCCTTGACTCTATTAAGATAGTGTATTAAATTTATTGATTTGTTTATGTTGAACCTTAGCTGCATCTCTGGGATGCATCCCTCGTGGTCAGGATGTATGATATTGACGATCTTCTGCATCTTGTTTGCTAGTATCTTACTGAGCATTTTTGCATTCTATGTTCATTAGTCAGACTGGCCTATAGTTCGCTTTTGTGGTTGAGTCATTCTCTGCTTTGGGGATCAAGGTGAGGCTTGCTTCTAGGAATGAATTTGGGAGTATTGCTTCCTTTTCAATTTCATTGAAGAATTTAAACAGTAGTGGCAATGGTTCTTTCCTAAATGTATTGTAAAATTCAGCGGTGAAGCCATCAGAACCTGGGCTTTTCTTCATAGGAAAGTGTTTAATTATGTTTCAAGTGTTGTTGATTGATATTGTGTTGTTTAGAATTTTTAGTTCTTCATTCAACTTTGGTAATTCGTATGTATGTAGGAATCTGTCCATTTGTTGTGTGTTTTCCATCTTATTGGTGTATAGGTTCTCAAAGTAGGTTTTGATATTCCTCTAAATTTCTGCTTTGTCCATTGTAATTTCACTCTTTTTTTTCCTAATTACATGTATTTGTGACTTGACTTTCCTTTTGTGATAAGGTCAGCTAAGGGTTTGTAAGTTTTGTTCATTCTTTCAAAGAATCAATCCTTTGCTTCATTGATTTTTTTGTATCATTCTCTTAGTCTCCATTGCATTGATTTCTGCTCTGATCTTTATAATTTCATCCCTTGTATGAGTTTTGGGTTTGCTCTGATCTTCTCTTTCTAGAAGCTTGAGGTTTGGCATCAGGTTGTTTATTTGAGCTCAGTATGTTTTCCCAATATGAGTATTCTTTGCTATGAATTTCCCTTGTAAGACTGCTTTCATTGTGTCCCATGGATTCTGATATGTTGTATTGGCATTTTCATTTAATTGTAGAAAATCTCTGATTTCTCCTTTAATTTCTTCTATGACTCATAGGTTATTCAGAAGTGTGTTGTTATATTTCCAGGTGTTTATGAAATTCTTGCAGTTTCTATTGCTATTGTTCTCCAATTTCATGGCACTATGGTCTGATAATATACAGGGGATAACTTCTCTTCCTTTGCACTTACTTAAATGTGTTCTATGAGTGAGTATGTGGTCTGTTTTGGAGGACAACCTGTGAGCACCCGAAAAGAATATTTCTTCTGATTTGGTGGGGTGGAACACTGTGTAAACATCTGTTAAGTTCATTTATTCAAGAGTTTGATTGAGTTCTAGCATTTTGTTGTTTATTTTTTGTCTAGTTGACCTATCTATTTGTGGCAATGGGGTATTGAGGTTCCCCACTATTATTGTATTAGTGCTTATTTGATTTTTCATGTCTGTTAATCTTTGTTTTATATAGTTTTGTGCACTAATATTTAGTGCATCTATATTTACAACTTTCATCTCTTCTTCTTCAATAGTTCCCTTTCCAAGGATGGAGTGTCCTTTCTCTTAATTGGTGTTGGTTTGAAATCCACTTGATCTTTAAAGAGGGTATCTAGTCCTGCTTTTTTTTCAGGTTCCAGTCCCATTGAGTATTGTTTTCTACACTTTAACTTTCATTCTATGAGTTTTTTTGAATTAAGTGTGTTTCTTCACCCCCATACAACGCTCTCTAAGCTGGGACCGGCCAGGAGAGACAAGCAGTTTGAAGCTCTGTGGCCATCCTGGGCCATGCCGAAGCCACGGTGAGGTCCGATTAGCCGTGCAGGCACCTCCAACACCCAGTCCCCCTGCCCCATGCACCTTCTACATTCTGGCTTTTCAGCTACCTGGTCCCAAACTACAGAGGCACAGGAGATTATAAAGACACTTGTCCTGAGCACCACAAGATAGAGCAGAAGTTAGTAACAGAAAGAGAGCCTCTCAGGCTCCTCAATGAAAACTGAAGCTCAGCAGAAAAGTAAAGAGAATCTCTACAATAAAGGCACATCAGACCACTGTACTTGGTCTGCTGCTGGCTTGCTTAGACTCATTGACTTGTATATGCACAGGGATTCCTATATTGCCTACTGTGACACCAGAGACATACCCTGAAGGAGGCCCATAATTTTCATTGCTATTTGCAAAAAAGAAAAAAAAAACTTTTTCTCTTATTTTTAATTCTTAATTTTTACTTTTTTTCTACTCTTCAAAGTTTTGCTTTTCTTTCTTTTATCTTTTCTTTCTCTCTCACTCATTCTCTTGCTGTCCCACATTGCTTCTCATCTCCCCATTTGTTCCTTTCTGCACTGAATTCTGATTTCTCCCTTATTGCTTTTTTCTTCTCTTTTTCCTTCTCTTATCATTAGGTTTAAAGGAAAGTAAATTCAGTATCTAGCCTCCCTGTTGCTGTTAGATGATTCTATTCACACCCATGTTCTTCTGTTCTGACTTTTTCTCTTGCCTTTAACAACTTCTTAGAGTTTGTGTGATCTTTCTGTGTCTTCTGGCCTCACCGCTAATCTTACCTGTTCTTTCTACCTGTCCCTCCCTCCCCAACTCCTTTTAACTCCCCACCCCAAAGGGGAAAGATGCTATATTGAAGAGTTTATTCATTATAAATTTATGTTGGGTTGGTGCACGGTTTTAATTTAACTCACTTAGTTAAAAGTGATAGATTAATAACTACCACAAATTGTCATTTTCTAAGCTGTGCTTGATGCTATGGTATTGCTGACTATGTCATTTGGGCTAACATGTTGTGATTGATCTAATTAGTTTTCCTTCCTGGTATAAGAAAAATAAAATAGCTTCAGAGTCATTAGAGTCTCAAAACCCAAACACAAGCTATATCTGGGAGACACCTCTGAAAAGCAATCATTCCACAAGGGTTTTAAACACAAGCAACAAAGATACCTACATTAAGCAATTTTGAAATATCAACCAAGGAATTAAACCAAGGACAGTACCAAAAACAAAAATGAGAAGACACTTAAGTAAGGCACAAACTCAGGCTTCCACACCACAAAAAGGAAATTCTGGGGGAAATGAGGTGGAAAAGTCAGACAATCAACCACTTGGACACCCTGAACTGATAGCACAGGAAGTAACAAAGCAGATGCATGAGGCTCTAGAAAATTTCAAAACAGAAATAATCTCCCAGATAAATATGGACATGGTGAGCAGAGTGAAAGACATGATTAGAAGCTCTAGAGCAGAAACAGATAAGAAAATAGATGAGATCAGAAACATGCTGGAAGCCATGAATGCCCAGCATAAGAAAGAAATGGAAACCATGATCGCCCAACATAAGAAAGAAATGGAATCCATGAAACTGATTCAAACAGATATTCAGGAGATTAAAAATTCCATTGAAAGCATGCAGAGCAGACTGAGAGAATCTGAGGACAAAATATCAAATATAGAAGACAGGATTGCAGTTAAGGACCATGAAAACAGAGATTTCTTAAAGACAGTAAAGGACCATGAGAAATCAATCCAACAGCTGCTAGATGATGCAAAGAAGAATAACATAAGACTCATAGGAGTCCATGAAAAAACAGGAGAAAGTACAATTGACATAAAAAAAAACTGTTCACAGAAGTAATAGTAGAAAACTTCCCAGACAGAGGTAGAGAATTGGACATACAGATAAGTGAGGCATATAGAACTCCAACCAGCCATGACCCCAAAAAATCTACACCTAGACATATAATAGTCAAGATGCCAGAAACCCAACAGAAGAACAAAATTCTACAGGCAGTTAGAGAAAAGAAACAAATCACCTACAAAGGAAAGCCCATCAGAATCATGGCAGATTTCTGAACACAAATCCTCAAATCAAGGAGAGCCTGGAGTGAAGTATTTCAAGCCCTAAAAGAAAATAACTTCCAACCTAGACTGTTGTATCTGGCAAAATTATCTTTCAAAGTTGATGGGGAAATTAGATACTTCCATGACAAAGAACACCTGAGAAATTTTGTGAACACCAAACCAGCACTCCAAACAATTCTAAACAGTATCCTATAAAAAGACAATGAAGGTCACAACTCCATGAGGCCCAGCAGAGAGAAGGCACCATGCAAGTTAAGACACTAAAGTGAAAGGGGGGGGGGGATAAAAAATAAAAGAGCCAACAAGAGTAAAACATCTTCACAAGGATGAGTCAATATCTGTCAATTATAACTATTAATGTTAATGGCCTCAATTAACCAATGAAAAGAAATAGACTGAAAGAATGGATTAAGAAGCAAAACCCAGTAATATGCTGTATACAAGAAACACACCTAACTCAAAAGGAAATCCATAGACCGAAAGTAAAAGATGGAAAACAGTTCTCCATGCAACAGGAACCCAGAAAAAAGGAGATGTAGCAATCTACTTTGCAGACAACATAGATTTCAAACCAAAACCAATTAAGAGAGACAAAGATGGTCACTACATCCTTGTGAAAGGAACAATCCAAGAGGAAGAGATGACAATCATAAATATATAAATATGAATGCCCCCAAATATACAAAACAAATATCAATGGACATGAAAAACCAAATAAGCACTAATACAATTGTAGTGGGGGACCTCAACACCCCTCTATCACAAATAGACAGAACATCTAGAAAAAAATTTAACAATGAAATTCTAGAACTGCACCAAGCTAGTGAACAAATGGACTTAATAGATGTTTACTGAGTTTTCCACCCCACAAAATCAGAATACACATTCCTTTCAGCTGCACATGGGTCATTCCCCAAAATAGACCACATGCTAGCTCATAGGACATATCTAAGTAAATGTAAAAGAATTAAAGTTATTCCCTGTATATTATCAGACCATAGTGCAATAAGATTGGAGATCAATAACATAAGAAACTGCAAAACTCCCACAAACACATGGAAATTGAACAACCCTCTCCTGAACAACCAATGGGTGACACAGGAAATTAAAGAAGAAATTAGACAGTTTCTACAAATAAATGATAATGCCAGTACAACATACAGGAACCTGTGGGACACAATGAAAGCAGTTCTATGTGGGAAATTCATAGCAGTGAATGCCCATATTAGGACAACAGAGAGAACTCAGTTAAATAACCTAATGCAGAACCTCAAGCTCCTAGAAAAAGAAGAGCATAACAAACCCAAAGCTCATACAAGAAAGGAAATTATAAAGATCTAAGCAGAAGTCAATGCAATGGAGACTAAGAGAATGATACAAAAAAATTAATGAATCAAAGAATTGGTTTTTTGAAAGAATAAATAAAATCAATAAACCTTCAGCCAACCTTATCATAAAAAGGAAAGAAAAGGCACAAATACATGCAATTAAGAATGAAAAAGGTGAAGCCACAACAAATCCACCAGAAATTCAGAGAATCATGAATACCTACTTTGAGAACCTACACTCTAATAAAATGGAAAACACAGAAGAAATGGACAGATTCCTAGATACATATGAATTGCCAAAATTAAATGAAGAAGGTAGAGAAATTCTAAACACCCCAATTACAATGAGTGAAACTGAACATGTAATAAAATATTTACCAACAAAGAAAAGCCCAGGTCTTGATGGCTTCACTGCTAAATTCTACAAGACATTTAAAGAAGATCTATCACCATTACTCTTTAAACTTATCAAGGATATTGAAAGGGAAGCAAGGCTTCCAAATTCATTCCTGGAAGCAAGTGTTACTTTGATTCCAAAATCAGGGAAAGACCCAACCCAAAAAGAGAACTACAGACCAATCTCCCTAATGAATATAGATGCAAAAATCCTGAACAAGATACTGGCAAACAGAATACAGAGGGTCATCAAGAAGATCATACACCCTGACCAAGTCAGATTTATGCCAGGGATGCAAAGATGATTCAACATACATAAATCAATAAATGTAATGCACTATATTAACAGAGTCAAGGACAAAAACTATATGATCATCTCAATAGATGCAGAAAAAGCATTTGACAACATCCAACACCCATTCATGATAAAAATGCTACAGAAAATTGGATTAAAAGGTCTTTATCTCAACCTGATTAAGGCTATCTATGAAAAACCAAGAGCCAACATCATACTAAATGGTCAAAAACTGAAAACTTTCATGTTAAAATAAGGAACAAGAAAAGGATATCCACTATCACCACTCCTGTTCAATATTGTTCTGGAAACATTAGCCATAGCAATTAGACAAGAGAAAGAAATAAAAGGAATAAAGACAGGAAAGGAAGAAGTGAAACTGTCATTATTTGCTGATGATATGATATTTTGTATAGAAGACCCAAAAAGCTCAGTCAAAAGTCTTCTAGATCTAATTGACAGATTCAGTAGAGTAGCTGGATACAAGGTCAACATTCACAAAACAAAAGCCTTCTTATAGGCAAATAGCAGACCCATTGATAGAGAAATTCAGGGAAAAAACTCCTTTTACAATAGCATCCAAAAAAATGAAATATCTAGGAATCAATGTAACAAAAGAAGCAAAAGACCTCTACCCTGAAAACTACAGCACTCTGAAGAAGAAGATCGAAGAGGATACATGAAAATGGAAAGACATCCCTTGTTCCTGGGTAGGAAGAACTAATATAGTGAAAATGGCTATACTTCCAAAACTACTATATAGATTCAATGCAATGCCAATTGAAATTCCAACAATATACTTCACAGAACTAGAGAAAATAATCCAAAAATTCATTTGGAAGCAGAAGAAACCTAGAATAACAAAAACAATTCTAGGCAACAGAGACATGGCTGGGAGCATCACAATCCCCAACTTGAAACTATACTAAAGCTACTGTGATAAAAACAGTATGGTACTGGCAAAGGAACAGACCCAAAGATCAGGGGAATAGATTAGAAGATGCAGAAACAACTCCAGACATACTCAGCCACCTCATCTTTGACAAAGAAGCCAACCACCCTCATTGGAGGGAAGATAGCCTATTTAATAAATGGTGTTGGAAAACCTGGATTTCAACCTGCCAGAGATTAAAACTAGACCCATACCTATCACCACACACTAAACTAAGATGGAAGTGGATTAAAATCTCAATATTAAGTCAGAAACACTAAACTTGCTGGAAGATAATTTAGGTAGAACTCTTGATGACGTTGGCATAGGAAAAGATTTTATGAACAAATCTTCAGTAGCACGGGAGCTAGCACAAAGAATCAACAACTGGGATCTCATCATATTAAAAAGGTTCTGTGCTGCAAGAGAAACTACCAACAGGGTTAAGAGACAACCTACAATGTGGGAAGAAATATTTAGCAGCTGTAGCTCAGACAAAGGTCTATCAAGAATATATAAAGAACTGAAAAAAATCAGACACCCCAAATTCAAAGACCCATTTCAAAAATGGGCATCTGAAATGAACAGATATTTCTCAGACAAAGAGGTAAAAGCAGCAAATAAATATATGAAAAAATGTTCAACATCACTGGTTATTCGAGAGATACAGATGAAAACAACACTGAGATTCCACCTCACCCCACAAAGAATGGCTGCTATCAAGAAATCAACTGATAACAAATGCTGGTGGGGGTGTGGAGAGAAAGAACCCGTCTCCATTGTAAGTGGGAAGGTAGATTGGTGAAACCACTGTGGAAATCAGCATGAAGATACCTCAAAGAACTAGGACTATAGGTCCCATTTGACCCAGCTATTCCCCTACTGGGAATCTTCCCCAAAGAATTAAAAGAATCATACCACAGTGATATATGTGCACCTATGTTTATAGTGGCACAGTTTGTAATAGCTAAAGCTTGGAAACAGCCCAAGTGCCCATCAACTGGAAACTGGATAAAGATGTGGGGTTTTTTTTTATAAAATGGAGTACTACTCAACCATAAAGAATGAGAAACTAGAGTCATTTATAGCTAAATGGATGCATATTGAGGCCATACTCTAAGTGAAATAAATAGGACACATGTGTAAATACAGAATAGTTTCTCTAGTGTGAGAAATTGAAAGTGTAAATAAGGATGAAAATGATTAAAATGAATAATTGATAATTTGAAATAAGAAAAGGTTCAAGGGTTTGGGGATGGTGGGAGGGAAAGGGGAAAGGGAAGAAGGGAAAGGTAAAATTATGAGAAAAAATGGAATCAAACTCTGTGTAAATAGGGAAGGGTGGAGGGAGTGAAGGGTGCACAGGTAATGGGAGACAAAATAAGATCTAAGATACATCATGTTCTGGTACAAACACCCAATGATAAATGTAAATGTATTTTATACCTAAAATGTACCAATAAATATATATATAAAAAAGTGTTTCTTGTATGCAGCATATCGTTGTTTCATGCTTCTTGACCCATTCTGCCAGTCTATTTCTTTTGATTGGTGAATTGAGACCATTAACATTGATGATTATAGCTGATATGTTTTGACTTATCCTTGTCATGATTTTTTCTTTTTGTTGGATTCTCCCCCTTTGCATTTAATGTTTTTCTTCCCTGATGGAATCATTCTGCTGGGTTCCTGGGGTTGTTATCTTCATTTTCTTTTCCTAGGATATTGTTTAAAAATGTTTTGAGTGCTGGTTTTGTGTTCAAGAAATTCCTTAGGTGTTCTTAGTCATAAAAGTGTCTTATTTCTCCATCAATTTTGAAAGATAGTTTTTCAGTGTTCATCAATCTCGGTTGGAGGTTTGTGGGAAATTGTAGAATTTAGTTACCTAGTTGTAAGAATTGATCACAAGAAGTGTGTTAACTGAGAAAATTAAGAAGTCATTTCTGGGTAGTTCCACAATTCTGTTTGTTAAAAGAATACCAGGAAACTTTAAAAGTTTCATGGGAGAAAAACAGGTTTTCCTAGTTTTCTTATTTACCATTGCCCGGGATCAGAGAACCATGACCCAATGACTCTACGGGTGGTGAGAGAGATACGACTCACTATGTACCTCTGTGATGTTTGCAGTGGGTCAGTTGGCTTGATTTCTGCTGAGGTCGTCCTGTTTTCTTGATGCCATCTGATAAGAAGAGGGCTGTGGTGTGCTCTTTGATGCACAGGATTGGTGAACAGAAATGGGGGACTTGTAAATTTGCCTGTAGATTTTATGAGTCACTTAATGTCACTGGTTAACTCCAGAGGTTAAAATCAGAAAGACAATAGCCAGAATAACTAAGCTGCTTTCCTACATGTATAAAAGCCTTACTTCTTTCCTTTGTGATTGTCGAACAATGTCAGAGAAATAAACTGTTGTTCATCCCCCAGGTTGTCTCCCATCTCCTTTTCTTTCTTTAAAGGTCGGTGCTGTCCGGGGTCTCAGGTCTCCTTTTAGAGAGACCACCCACAGGGGTTGTTGTCTTTTTGAGCTTTAAATACTTCACTCCAGGCTCTTCTTGCCTTGAGATTTGTGTCAAGAATTCTGCTATGATTCTGATGGGCTTTCCTTTGTATGTGATTAGGTTCTTACTCTAAGTGCTTGTAGAATCTTGTTCTTCTGTTGGGTTTCTGGAATTTAAACTATTATATGCGTAGGTATAGATTTTTTTGATCATGGATAGTTGGAGTCCTATATGCCTTACTTATCTATATGTCAAGTTCATTTCCCAAGCTTGGGAAGTTTTCTGCCATTGATTCTGTGAACAGTTTTTTTTTTTTTTTTTATGTCGTTTGCACTCTCTCCTGCTTCTTCATTGACTCTGATCTGTCTTATTATTCTTTGCATTCCAGCAGCTGCTGGATTGATTTCCCATGGTCTGTTACTATTTTTAAGAAATTTTTGTTTTCCTGGTCACTAGTTGCAGTCCTGTCTTATATATCAGATATTCTGTCTTCACCTTGGCTCATGCTGCTGCATAAACTTTCCATGGAGTTTTTCATATCCTTGATATTTGTTTGCATCTGTTTAATGGATTCCATTTGTTTTCTACACTGGGATTCCATCTCTTTCCTCAGTTCCTCTATTTTTCTCATCTGTGTCTGCTTTGAGTTATTAATCATGACTTGCACTATGGACACAATCTTTGGTGTTATCTGAGAAATTATTTCTTATTTCATTTTTTTCAGATCCTCTTTTGTTTCCAGTTCTTGGAGTGCAGGAGTTTAAGTATCAGATTGTTCCATCTCCTTGGCCTTTGAGGGTGACTTATGTGATCTGGAAATCTGCTTTTGAGACTTGTTTATGTGTCTTCTCATGTCAACAAATGCACCCTGCTGGGCCTTTGTTGAGGCAACTTTTTTCCATTCTCAGCAAGCCACAGTGATGCTTTTTCTCTGTTCCTCACCACTGTGCCACTTCCTGTTTCCAGAATGGTGGCCTTTTGGGTTCCTGCTCTGCCCTGTTGTCCTCCCATGCTTCTTACTGGATCCTGTGCACATTTGTGATGGTACCTATTTGTGCCTCTGACTGGCGCCTGACTCCTGTGTAGCTGCTGCCTAGGAGGGCCCTTGGCTGAGTCATTCATGTTTAAATGGGCTTCTGGCTGGGGTCTTTGTGAACTTACCTGTGGTATCTGAGCAGGCCTTGGCTGTTGCTTGCCCACCTGTGTAGCTCTTTTCCAGTTGGGCCTTTGGTGAGGCCCTGGCTGGTACCTGCCCAAAACTGCTCAGCTCTGGTCCACACAGGTTTCTCACTGGGATCTGTGTGCCCTTACCAATGGAATCTGGGTGGGCCTCTGGCTGGTTCTTGTGGGCCTGTTCAGCTCTTCTATAGGTGCACCTTGGCTGGGCCTTATGAGCCTAAGCTACTGCGATCTGAGCAGGGCCCTCAGTGCAGCTCTAGTGCACATGAGCTTCTTGCTGGGTATCTGCACACTTACCAATGGAATCTGGGTGGGCCTCTCCCGAATATCTTAATAGTAGAGATCTGATAACTTTCAGATTCATTTTTGGTGTACACTGTTGCTTTATGTCTCATTTTAAATTGACCATTAATGAAATGCAGTATTTTAGTTGTAAATTTCTCAGTACTTCCATCTCAAGGCCTATTTATTTTTTATCTTCAGTTAAATTTTTGTTCCCCAGAAAGGCAGTGTTACCAGATTTGGGGTTGCTGGAATCTCCTTATGGAGGTCATTTCTATGTTCTTTCTGTTGTTGTGAGCAAAGATTTGTTCAAGAGAAGCACTAATGGTAGCAAAATTTCACTTTTACTAATGGTAAAATGTACAGATCAAGTTCAAGGCAAGTAAATATTGGAAAAGGAGCATACCATACAGCATGAAGGTGGTCCACCAGGCAAGAATGGATACAGTGGCAAAAACTCAATGTGTACTGTCCTTTCTGTATCACCTACTCCTCAGTCTGACGTCAGTCCTAGGCTATCCTACTGAAAATCTGCTCAAGTTCTCATGAGAAGTCTGTGTGCAGGGCCTTGGAAACTGTTTTGCACATGTGTCCTGGGATTTTGTAATTAACATGTGATGCATACTTTCCCACCCAGCCTTGCCTTACCCTAAACTCCTGTCTCATTTCCCCCTGAGAGTCACACATTTCCATACTTCTCTATGGGATGATGAGGGATTGGAGGTCTCCATCTTCATACACCTGCTAAAAGGGGCTGTAGGTGCTACGTACTGGGGAGTCTAGCTCTCCAACTACCTTGGAGTATTGTGGTTCCTTGGCTGGGTTGAAGAAAAAAATCTGTCAGAAGATAATGAGAAAAGTTTGTGACTACTGAGCTGTGTTCAATGGGAGAAAGAAAGTAACTTTGCCATTGTGTTATAGTTGTAGAACTGAAATAAGAGGAATGGATCTGACTTCCATGATTCTTGTGGTGGACAAAGGCAAAGAGAGAGTTTGGTAAATTATTGAGAACCTGAAATCCTTAGCCTTGGCCACATTACTCACATAATGGATTTAATTAAAAACAGGAGCCTCAATACAGGTGCCCATTTAAGCTGTGGTGAATTAGGGTCATTAGTGACTCTACTTATCTGCACCTGGGGAAATACTGGAGTCTTGCTCTCTGAAGAGGTGCCTCAGTTCTTCCAGAAATTCTCAGGAATAGCTTTCTTCTTAGTCCTGTGAAAATTTTAGTGACTATTTCCCATGAAACATTTTTATATCATGTCACTGTATCATTTAAGCAAGGAACAGAATGGCTCCTCAGGAACTGGGAATAAGGCTAGGATTTGAGGGCCTGTAGCACTACCCTTCTTGCCCCCTTATCAGCCTTTTGACTTCCCAAAGAGACCTTAGATAGGTCTCTTTAGGATCCTGTGCACAGAATGACAGCAACCTTCTTGCAAAGTAGACAACCTCTAAGAGTTGTAGACTTTCCTGCTGGTGTTTTTTAGATGATTACTCATTAGTCAGCAATTTCCTTCTTTCCAAATTTATGCATGGGCATGTAGCATCAGAACAGCATGTTTGGAGCCAGGGATTTAGCTCAGTGGCACTGCATCTGCCT
Source organism: Heterocephalus glaber (assembly GCF_053883595.1). Classification (NCBI taxonomy): domain Eukaryota; kingdom Metazoa; phylum Chordata; class Mammalia; order Rodentia; family Bathyergidae; genus Heterocephalus; species Heterocephalus glaber. The sequence continues at coordinate 17,974,374 of NW_028258384.1, read as the reverse complement.
TTCAAGAGAAAGGTCTTGAGTTTGATCCCCGGTACCACCAAAAGAAACATGTTTGGAGTCTGTATAGATATATAGCTTCTTGACTTTTCCTAATATCAATTCCCAAGTAATAGCTATGAGTTCTGCTTTTTGAGCAGAGGACTCTGAAAAAGGAAAAGTCAGCCTTAAGGACCTGTTGTGAACTGACAACTGCACAATTTGCATTTTGATATCTTACTTGGACAAAGCTACTTCCATCATTGAACTACACCAACTCACAGTCTTCAAGGGACAGTTCACTGATGTCCTGCCTGCTTGCATAGATATGGGAGGTCACTTATTCAAAAGAGTTGCTAACTTGTACGTATGTAGGCATTAGTGAGGTAGAATTAAAAATAGTACAAGTTTTTATAATAATGTCAGGTATGTCTAAGAGCATGGCCTGATAATTGGTAAGCCATTCCTCTGTTAACCACAAGTAACCATTTGTCTCCAGAATAACCCTGGCATCATGAAGGTCAGAACTTTTTGTATTTGTCCCAAAGTTAAGTTCAAAACTTGCTCTGTTAGCATAGCTATAGATACAACTGAACTCATGCAGGGTGGCCATGTAGCAGCCACTCCATCTAACTTTTTTGAAATGTATGCCACTTGACAGTGCTCTTGTATTAGCCTTTAGGTTAAGACATTAGAAGCAATTCATCTCTTTTCTGATATGTAGAAGAAGAAGGGTTTCTTTGTTTCAGGTATTCCCATTGCTGGAGCCTGAGCAAAGGCATGCTTCATTTCTTTTCTTTTCTTTTTTTTTTTTTAGTTCTTTTATTGGTACATTTTAGGTATACAATTGGTTTACATTTATCATTGGGTGTTTGTACCTGTACATGATGTATCTTGGTTCTTATTTTTTTCCCCATTACCTGTGTGCCCTTCATCCCCTCCACCCTTCCCTATTTACATTGATTTCATTTCTATTTTTTTTTCTTTTCTCATAGTTTTTCCTTTCCCTATTTTCCTTTTCCCTTCCCCTCCCTTCACTCCTTTGTCTTTGGATGTTTTTCCTATTTCAAATCATCAATTATTCATTTTAATCATTTTAACTCTTGTTTACACTATCATTTTCTCACACTAGAGAAACTATTTGGTATTTACACTTGTGTGTCCTATTTCACTTAAGAGTATGTCCTCGATATGCATCCATTTAGCTATAAATGACTCTAGTTTTTCATTCTTTATGCCTGAGTAGTACTCCATTTTATAAAAAAAACACATTTTCTTTATCCAGTTTCCAGTTGATGGGTACTTGGGCTGTTTCCAAGCTTTACCTATTACAAATTGTGCCACTATGAACATGAATGCACATATATCACTGTGGTATGATTCTTTTAATTCTTTTGGGAAGATATCCAGCAGGGGAATAACTGGGTCAAAAGGGACCTCCAGTCCTAGTTCTTTGAGGTATCTCCATACTGATTTGCAAACAGGTTGCAACAGTTTGCACTTCCACCAACAATGGAGAAGGGTTCCTTTCTCCTCACACCCCTGCCAGTATTTATTATTTGTTGATTTCTTGACAGCAGCCATTCTTTCTGGGATGAGGTGGAATCACAAGGTTGTTTTCATCCACATCTCTCGAATGGCAAGTGATGTTGAACAATTTTTCATATATTTATTTGCTGCATTTATTTCTTTGTATGAAAAATGTCTGTTCATTTCAGATGCCCATTTTTGAATGGGGTCTTTGAATTTGGGGGGTCTGATTTTTTTCAATTCTTTATATATTATAAATAGCTGTCCTTTGTCTGAGGTACAGCTGCTAAATTTTTTTTCCCATATTGCAGGTTGTCCGTTAGCTCTGTGGGTGGTTTCTCTTGCAGTACAGAAGCTTTTTAATATGATGAGATCCCAGTTGTTGATTCTTTGTGCTAGTTCCCATGCTGCTGAGGTTTTGTTCATGAAGTCTTTTCCTATGCCAAAGTCTTCAAGAGTTCTACCTAACTTGTCTTCCAGCAAGTTTGCTGTTTGTCTTAATATTTATACATTTAATCCACTTTGATCTTAATTTACTGTTTGGTGATCGGTATGGGTCTAGTTTTAATCTCTGGCAGGTTGAAATCCAGTTTTTCCAACACCATTTATTAAATAGGCTATCTTTCCTCCAATGAGAGTGGCTCCTTTGTCAAAGAGGGGGGGCTGAGCATGGCTGGAGTTGTTTCTGGATCTTCTAATCTATTGCGCTGATCCTCTGGTTTGTTCCTTTTCCAGTACCATGCTGATTTTATCACAGTAGCTTTGTAGTATAGTTTCAAGTTGGGGATTGTGATACCCCCAGCCATGTCTCTGTTGCTTAGAATTGCTTTAGCTATTCTGGGTCTATTATGATTCCAAATGAATTTTTGGATTGTTTTCTCTAGTTCTTTGAAGTATATTGTTGGAATTTCAATTGGCATTGCATTGAATCTATATAATAGTTTTGGAAGTATGACCATTTTCACTGTATTGGTTCTTCCTACCCAGGAGCAAGGGATGTCTTTCCATTTTCTTGTATCCTCTTTGATCTCTTTTTTCAGAGTGCTGTGGTTTTCAGTGTACAGGTCTTTTGCTTCTTTTGTTACATTGATTCCTAGATATTTCATTTTTTTGGATGCTATTGTAAAAGGAGTTATTTCCTGAATTTCTCTCTCAATGGGTCTGCTACTTGCTTATAAGAAGGCTATTGTTTTTTGAGTGTTGACCTTGTATCCACCTATTCTACTGAATCTGTCAATTAAGTCTAGAAGTCTTCTGGCAGAGTTTTTGGGGTCTTCTATGTAAAGTATCATATCATCAGCAAATAATGACAGTTTAACTTCTGCTTTTGCTATCTTTATTCAATTTATTTCTTTCTCTTTTCTAATTGCTATGGCTAATGTTTCCAGAACAATATTGAACAGGAGTGGTGATAGTGGACATCCTTGTGTTCTTCCTGATTTTAGCTTGAAAGTTTTCAGTTTTTGACCATTTAATATGATGTTGGCTGATGGTTTTTCATAGACAGCCTTAATCAGGTTAAAGTAAAGACCTTCTATTCAAACTTTTTGTAGAGTTTTACTCATGAATGGGTGTTGGATTTTGTTGAATGCCTTTTCTGCATCTATTGAGGTGATCATATGGTTTTTGTCCTTGACTCTGTTAATATGGTGTATTACATTTATTGATTTACGAATGTTGAACCATCCTTGCATCCCTGCCATAAATCCGACTTGGTCATGGTGCATGATCTTCTTGATGACCCTCTGTATTCTGTTTGCCAGTATCTTGTTGAGGATTTTTGCATCTATATTCATTAGGGAGATTGGTCTGCAGTTCTCTTTTTGGGTTGGGTCTTTCTCTGGTTTTGGAATCAAAGTAACACTTGCTTCCAGGAATGAATTCAGAAGTATTGCTTCCCTTTCAATTTCCTTGATGAGTTTAAAGAGTAATGGCATTATATCTTCTTTAAATGTCTTGTAGAATTCAGCAGTGAAGCCATCAGGACCTGGGCTTTTCTTTGTTGGTAAATATTTTATTACATTTTCAATTTAACTCATTGTAATTGGGGTGTTTAGAATTTCTCTACCTTCTTCATTTAATTTTGGCAATTCATATGTATCTAGGAATCTGTCCATTTCTTCTGTGTTTTCCATTTTATTGGAGTAGAGGTTCTCGATGTAGGTATTGATGATCCTCTGGATTTCTGCTGGATCTGTTGTGACTTCCCCTTTTCCATTCTTAATGCATGTATTTGTGCCTTTTCTTTCCTTTTTTTGATAAGGTTGGCTAAAGATTTATCGATTTTATTTATTCTTTCAAGAGACTAACTCTTTGATTCATTGTTTTTTTGTATTGTTCTCTTAGTCTCCATTGCATGGATTTCTGCCCTGATCTTTATAATTTCCTCTCTTGCACGAACTTTGGATTCATTATGCTCTTCTTTTTCTAGGAGCTTGAGGTTCTGCATTAGTTTATTTATCTGAGTTTTCTCTATTTTCCTAATATGGGCATTCACTGCTATGATTTTCCTGCATAGAAGTGCTTTCATTGTGTCCCATAGATTCCTGTATGTTTTACTGGCATTTTCATTTACTTGTAGAAACTGTTTAATGTCTTCTTTAATTACTTCTGTGACCTATTGGTTGTTCAAGAGGGTGTTATTCAGTTTCCATGTGTTTGTTGGGGTTTCACAGTTTCTTATGTTATTGATCTCCAATCTTATTGCACTATGGTCTGATAATGTACAGGGGGTAACTTCTATTCTTTTACATTTACTTAGACATGTCCTATGAGCTAGCATGTGGTCTATTCTGGAGAATGACCCATGTACCGCTGAAAAGAATATGTATTCCAATTTTGTGGGGTGGAACACTCTGTAAACATCTATTAAGACCATTTGTTCAATAGCTTGGTTCAGTTCTAGAATTTCCTTGTTAACTTTTTGTTGAGATGATCTGTCTTTCTGTGATAGTGGGGTATTGAGGTCCCCCACTACAATTGTGTTAGTGTTTATTTGGTTTTTCATGTCTATTAATATTCATTTTGTATAGTTGGGGGCATTCATATTTGGTGCATATATATTTAGGATTGTCATCTCTTCCTCTTGGATGGTTCCCTTCACAAGGATGTAATGACCATCTTTGTGTCTCTTAATTAGTTTTGGTTTGAAATCTACTTTGTCTGCAAATAAGATTGCTACCCCTGCTTTCTTCTGGGTTCCTGTGGCATGGAGAACTGTTTTCCATCCTTTTACTTTCAGTCTATGAATTTCTTTTTGAGTTAGGTGTGTTTCTTGTATACAGCATATTGTTGCATTTTTCTTTTTAATCCATTCTACCAGTCTATTTCTTTTGATTGGTGAATTGAAGCCATTAACATTGAGGGTTATAATTGATATTGATTTATCCTTGTCATGATGTTTTACTTTTGTTGGCTCTTTTGTTTCTTATTTTTCCCCTTTTCCCTTTAGTGTCTTACCTTGCCTGGTGGCTTCCCTCTGTTGGGTCTCATAGAGTTGTGACCTTCATTGCCTTTTTCTAGGATATTGTTTAGAATTGCTTGTAGTGCTGGTTTGGTGTTCATGATATTTCTCAGGTGTTCTTTGCAGTGGAAGTATCTAATTTCCCCATCAATTTTGAAAGATAATTTTGCAGGATACAACAGTCTAGGTTGAAAGTTACTTTCTTTTAGGGCTTGAAATACTTCACTCCAGGCTCTCTTTGATTTGAGGGTTTGTGTTGAGAAGTCTGCTGTGATTCTCATGGGCTTTCCTTTGTAGGTGATTTGTTTCTTTTCTCTAACTGCTTGTAGGATTTTGTGTTTCTGCTGGCTTTCTGGGATCTTGACCATTATATGTCTAGATGTAGATTTTTTTTTAATCATGTCTAGTTGGAGTTCTATATGCCTCACTTATCTGTACATCCAATTCTCTACCTCTGGGATGTTTTCCACTTTTACTTCTGTGAACAGTTTTTCTATGTCAATTGTGCTTTCTCCTACTTTTTAATGGATTCCTATCAGTCTTATGTTATTCTTCTTTGCATCATCTAACAGTTGTTGGATTGATTTCTCATGGTCCCTTACTATTTTTAAAAAATCTCTATTTTCATGGTCGCTAACCACGATTCTGTCTTCTATATCTGATATTCTATCTTCAGATTCCCTTAATCTGCTGTGGATACTTTCAATGGAATTTTTGATCTCCTTTATATCTGTTTGAATCTGTTTCATGGATTCCATTTCTTTTTTATGTTGGGCAATCATAGTTTCCATTTCCTTCCTATGCTGGGTATTCGTGGTTTCCAGCATGTTTCTGAGCTCATCTATTTTTTTATCTGTTTCTTTTCTAGATCCTCTAATCATGTCTTTCACTCTGTTTACCATCTCTGTAGATATCTGGGAGATTATTTCTGTTTTGAATTTTTCTATAGCCTCCTTTGTCTGTTTTGTTACTTCCTGTGCTATCAGTTCAGTGTATCCAGGTGGTTGGTTATGGGACTTTTCCATCTCATTTCCCCCAGGATTTACCCATGGTGGGGTGGAAGTCTGAGTTTGTACCTTGCTTAAATGTCTTCTCATTTTTCTTTTTGGTACTGTCCTTGCTTTAACTCCTGGGTTGATAGTTTGAAATTGCTTATGGTAGGTATCTTTGTTGCTTGTAAGTAGAACCCTTATGGAATGATTGATTCTCAGAGGTGTCTTCCAGATATAGCTGGTCTTTAAGTTTTGAGTCTCTAATGACTCTAAGGCTATCTCATTTTCCTTATACCAGGAAGGTTCATTGACTAGTTCAATAACAACATCTTAGCCCAAGTGATACAATCAGCAACACCATTGCATCAAGTACATCTTCAAAAAATGACATTTTGTGGTAGTTATTAATCTATCACCTTTAGCTGTGTGAATTAAATCAAGATTGAGGACCAACCCAACATATAGCAAATGAACTCTTCAATATAACATCTTTACCCTTCGGGATGGGGCATGTTTCATTTCTTTAAAAGCATTGTCAGTTAATTCATTGACTATAGAAGATAGCTGTTTTTACCATTTTGCTCTGTATGACCCCCATTTATTTTATCATAATTAATAGAGCTCTTAGTCAACCTTGCCATCCCTATGGTAAGAGTAGCTATCATAGCAGACGTCATTTTTAGTCCATGATGACTATTATACTTCCTGTTTGGTTTGTTAAAGGTACAATAGCCTCTTGAGGGTTGTTTCTTTCTCTTCTCAAAGCATATTGCTCATTTTCTTAGTTGTTAACCTCTTGTAGAATTCTGTCTTTCTTTTGTAGCACAGCAAGTTGACAAAGTGAATTGAACACCTCACCATGATAAGTCAAAGTGAGGATCACAGTTTGGAAATCCATCTGCAAACTTACTAGGATCCTCTGAAATTCGACCCAGCTATTCTGTGCAATGATGGATATCTGCAACTGAAAAGGGGAACTGAACTCAAGTAGTCCTACCTGTTCTTGGGACATCTCTCAAGAGCAGGATAAATCATAAGTTGGGGGACTAAGAAACAACACTGGATACATTCTGTGGAACTTAAAGCTGTCTATGTTCATCAAACGTGATTTAAATCTGTCTAAGGGGTATGATGAGGGGGCTGAGGAATACTAGGTTCTTCTGGGGAACTAGGCTGTAGTGGAGTTCTTGAGTCAGTTGGAGGGAATGAAACTGATTTACTGGCTTAAGGCTTGTAAGGAGGTTGAAGAGACAACATTGTTTTCTTTATTAAGCAGATATGGGAGATTCATATGCCCCTGAGAGACAGGTGGGGATGTGAGGACCGGATCATAAAAGATATCTCACTCTTCCCTGGGATTCACTCTAAATACCATATTTTCTGGGCTTTTCTGAGTTAAAAGGTCAAAAATGCTGGAACATAATGGATTTTACTCCACCTTCTATGTTTTAAGCAGAAACAATTTAATTGAAAATGAGTCTCATAATTTAAATTGCCTTCCCATACCCAGTTCTCACCACTTCCTAATTCATACCGAACCCAAACCATGTTCGATAATAGATACGTTCCTTTTAGGTTCAAACCTTTCCCACTGATCAAGGATATGCCCTAGCACCAAGGTTGGTAGAATCTTCAGAGCATGGTTCATGAGTTTTCTTGTGGCCTGCCTTGGGGGCTATAGAGAGAAAGACAACTAAATCTCAAGTCCTTAGGATGATGTTCCAAACAGAAGTAGGAGACCCAATTTAAACTCACAAAACTTCCCCTGTGATATTCAAGTATTTTCAGATGGACATCTCTGCCTGAAGCAAGGATGGCATCAATGTCTTTCATAGATGCATACAAGAAATCCCTACTGAGAACTTTTTTCTCCACACTGAGGCACTCTAACTCATTAGAGAGAGGGATGTTGAGCCACATGATTACTCTAGCCCTTCAAAACTCCCACTGAAATAGGAGACTGCCCCTCAATATGGAGTTGGGCAATGATGGGTTAATTGTGTTATTAGGCAACTATGGGTTAACTAGCTAACTATGCTTTTTGTAAAATGTACCTGAGTAGCCATTACAACTTCTGAAATCTGTCAACAAAGGAGCATAATAGAACCAGAAAGTCCTGCCAGAACTCTTTGTTTTACCCCCCTCTACTGCTACTCCCACTGAAGTAGGAGACTGCCCCTCAATATGGAGTTGGGCAACGATGGGTTAATTGTGTTATTAGGCAACTATGGGTTAACTAGGTAACTATGCTTTTTGTAGAATATACCTGAGTAGCCATTACAACTTCTGAAATCTGTCAACAAAGGAGCATAATAGAACCAGAAAGTCCTGCCAGAACTCTTTGCTTTACCCCCCTCTACTGCTCACTGCTCTGCTTTGTGTAAATCCTGCTTGGAATATTACCAGGGAAACTCCAAAGGATTTAAGCTTCATATATGTAAAAAGAAATATATAAAGAACCAAAGCTTCTATGTGGGGCTCTCAAGACTGACAGGAGTCACTTACTGAGCCACTGGCATTAAAACCCACTTTTTGCTCCTATCTTTATATTAAGAGTAGTTTGTCCAGAGCCCTCAGAATTTATTGCTTCACCATGAAATCAGGTTGTAATCCCTCCCCACTTGGACTTCCTTAGCCATTTTGAGCCACTTGATGGCTCTGCTCAAGCAGGGTGGAACCACTTGAGGAATATTATCTGTTACATTCACCCTGAGAGTAAAATCTTTGGTACTTAGTTTAAGGCAGTAGAGATAGAAAGCTTTGTCAAAAGAAAAAAATACAACCATCCCTTCAAAAATTCTAAGAACTAGGATGGCTCTACCTTTGAATAACAGTCACTTGTTAAGTTTTATTGGCTGATTATTTGTTCTACTCAGCCCATTAGGCATATGTTTCTAAAGTATCTGCTTTTTTTTTAGAAGAAACAAGGAAAGGATCTAGCTTAATTCAAAAGAAAATAGAGGAAAACCACATATTCCTTATAATCACAGGCTGGTTTCCTTGCCACAAAGGTAAGATTTCCTGGTGATCAAAAGGCCAGTTGAAAAAAAATTGTAAACAAACATGGCAGAAATCATGTGGCTGATCCAAAATTGGCAGCCAGTCATGTGACCACATGGCAACCCTGACTAAAATAGCACCCTGAGGAAGAAAGAGTCATCTAGAGAAAAGGGAGGGTGGAACTTTGGGTTCAAAAGAAGTAAATTGTGGTAGGCAGAGAGCAATCTGATTTTCCAAAAATGTAGCAAATATCATGGAAAACAGAAATTTAGGGACACAAAGGCATAATGACAGACTGTCTGGCTATTTAACTTGTACATGAGTAGTGACTGAATGGGATAAGGAAAGAATATGGGTGACAAATTTGAAGACAGCTTGCAGGCCTCCTGTGGCTTGAAGGAAAATATGAGTTCTTGCATTCCCCTCACCCATCCCACATGTTGGGAAAAGCAAGAAACAGTTCCAAGTTTCATGCAAAATGTCTTGAGTTCCCCAACCTAGGGGAGAGAGACAGGAAAAAAAGGAGGAAAACAAACCTTCCTGGAATTTTAGAGAGAAACAAAACAAAATGTGTTCACAGGGCCTTAACTATTCCTGGCAGGCTGGAAAGAAGTTACCAGCATTTTGGGTATTTAAATCTACTTCTGGAGGTGATTTCTAGGTTCTTTCTCTCCTGAGCAAAGAATTTTCAAAAAAAGTACAAATGGTAGCAATGTTTCACATGTATTAAAGACAGGAAAAAGAACAGACTCTTCAGAGTGATGTTGGACCAAGTAAAACTAAGGAAAATGCATCATACAGCATGAGGGTTGTTGACCACTCAGTAGAGAATACAGTAGCAAAAATTCAGTGTGGACTGTTCTTTTTATATTACCTATTTCTCAGGCCAATGTCAGGTCTAGGCCATCCTATCAAAAATGTGCTTGAATTCTTGTGGGAAGTACATGTGCAGGGCCTTTGGAACTGTTCTGCACATGTGTACTGGAATTTTGCAGTTAGTAACTCATGCATACTTTCTCAGCCAACTTTGCATCACCCTAATCTCCTGTCTCAACTGAATTACAATTTTTTTCTAATAGGTTGAGTTGGCATAGAGTTTTTATGGTTTATCAAATATGCTCATGTAGTTTTGAGATTTTGAATTTGGGACTATTCATGATATGTGAAAAAGCATGACAAACACTGTACAATCTCTCACAAAAAAATGGCATGTTTTGTATGAACACATGACCCCTAGGAGGACATATCCAACTAAGCAGCTAAAGACTGAAAATGACTTTGTTTGTTGCTTCTTGTACTTTTATTTCCTGTAATGTACATATTAAATTTAAAAAATAAAGATTATTTTTAAAATCCCTAAAAATGGGTCTATGTTTGTATGAGTATATAAATTTGGAAGTTCAGAATATTCACTATGTTATGTTAATTTAACATCCATTGGGAAATATATATTATATATTTGTGTTCATAAAAATGTTCCAGATATTTTAAATTGCAAATTTTAAAAGCCATAACACACATGTGAAATAATTTTAATGTTGAAACATAAATATTTTCATAATAACACAAAATTCAGAAGAGTGACAGAAGAAAACTAATATATTTGGTTACATGAAATTGTAAAAGATCTACCCAGAAAACTACATTATGAACAGGGTACAAATGAAATTATGAGAAAAAAATTTGAAATATATAACTGTTAATATCTTTAATATACAAATATCTCTTATAAATCAATTCAGAAAAAAGACAAAAATAGGTAATTCATAAAAAATACATAGTCCAAAAGAGACAATATATTTTAGTCTCATTACTGATAATAGAAATATAAATAAAGATAACATTTTCAACTATCAGACTAGTAAAATTAAAAATGTTGTGTTATATTTCAGTGGGCCAAAACTAGTTCAGGTTCTTGTTTACAGTTGCTAGAGCAATTTTAGGTTTACTGGAGGCAAAGAAACAGCAGCACTTCTACAAGTGGAGGGAACCAAGCTTTATTTTGCCAGACCCCAATCTTCTGGAGGAGCAAGGTTTTTATATATTGGTTGAGAATGGGGCAAGATGAGAGGAAGCTGAATGGAATTTTATAGAAGCAGAAATTTTGTAGGTGGTCTAATCTTGTGGGGCACAGAGCTTTTTTGTTTTTGTTTTTGTTTTTTTCACCAGTAAGCACATTTATAAAAGTGGAAAAACCATGGCGGTTAGGTAGCAAGAACATTATTGTAAGGCATGTGTATCCAGGAGGGCTGTAGGGTAAGACATTTGAGTATAGTTTAATTGTCATGAGCTGTCAGGGTAAGAGATGAAAGCTGGTTAATTTCTGCTGCACAACAAGGAATGAATTGTTAAGTGTATGCTTCATAGTATATAGTAAGTAGATGCATTTATTGAAGATATCGGGATGATAGCAGCAGGAATAGACAGAAAGGTGAAGGGAAAAAGAGACTCGATAATTCAGGCTTCCAGTATTTGAAGGGTCAGACACCTCTGTTCCTAGGTGCTTCCCATTCAATCTCTCACTGGAGTACATGATCTGTTGCTTTGGGCATTGAGACCTCCTAAGCTTTTGATATTTTTACTTTGTATTTCTTTTAGAATTGTGGAAGCATAGATAATGATTAGGGTGGTGTGTTTAAAGTTGAATGGAGGGAAGAGAGTGGCTCACTCAACTCCTTTATTTCTAACTCTACTAATATCTAATGTTTGAGCAATGGGTCTTAATATTTTTGTTGAAATGCAAAATGATACAATCTTTTTAAGGAAAATTTGACATTACAATTATTTTTAAAAACATTACCTTCTACTAAAAAGAGCTACTTTGAATTTATCCTGTTTATACAGTTCTATAAGAATAAATGTGCAAAGATGCTTACTGGAACTTTGTTCTTCCATGGGGAAATTGGAGAAGTTATGAAATATCCATTAATTTGGTAATTATGAAATAAAATATGGCAGACAGAAACAATGGCATAATATATAACTCTTACAAATGAATGGTGCAGAACTTAATGCACTGAAACTGAAAATAAATCACTTGTGTGTATATGTGCATATTTAGGTATAAAATGATATAACTGTGCGGTGTTATTACATTTTCAGACTGAACAGACAAACATAAATATAAAAATATACAAAAATAAATTCATACATATAAACAAATATAGAAGATTATACAACATTTAGGAACAGTTGAGAGAAGGATAGGAAGTGGAGTTTTTACTTCTAAAAATAATAGAGGACATGTCACAGCTCCCAGTGAAGAATAGGAGGCTTCTGGGCCAACCTACCACCTCTGCCAGCATAAAGGAGGCTTCGAGGTCAACACGCCACAGCTTCCAGTGCAGAGTAGGAGGTTTCGGGGCCACCCTACCACCTCTCCCAGCACAGAGGAGGTGAGGCTCAAGGCACCAGCAGCAAACCCCACCCCCATTGAAATGAGAAGACATGTAAACAAGCCTCAGAACCAGACTTCCAGATCACCTAAAGCAACCCCAAAGGGAAACGAGATGGAACACTCTGACACTCAACAACCTGGACTCCCTGAACTAGGAACAAAGAAGATCTGGAAAAAATGAAATCAAAAATAATTTCTCAAATAACAGCAGAGATTGTACCCACAGTGCAAGACGTGATTAATAAATCTAGAGAGGACACAGATGAAAAAATAAAGGAGCTGAGGAACATGATGGAAACCCAATATAGGAAACAAATGGAATCCATAAAACAGGCACAAATAGATTTCCAGGAGATTAAAAACTCCATTGAAAGTTTACACAGCAGAATGTGCCAATTAGAGGACAGAATTTCAGACATAGAAAATAAGGTTGCAATTAGTGAACAGGAAAAGAAAAACTGCTTTAAAATAGTAAGGGACCATGGGAAATCAATCCAGCAGCTGCTAGATGATGCAAAGAAGAATAACTTAAGACTAATTGGAGTCAATGAAGAAACAAGAGAGAGTGCAGATGACATAAAAAAATCTATTTACAGAAGTGATGGCAGAAAACTTCCCAAGCAGTGGAAAACAACCTGACATACAGATAGTGAGGCATACAGGACTCCAACTAGCCTTGATCAAAAAAAATCTACACATAGGCATATAATTGTAAAGATTCAAGAAACCCAACAGAAGAACAAAGTACTACAAGCAGTTAGAGAAAAGAAACAAATCACATACAAAAGAAAGCCCATCAGAATCACAGCAGACTTCTCAGTGCAAACCCTCAAGGCAAGAAGAGCTTGGAGTGATGTATTGCAAGCCCTAAAGGCAAACAGTGTCCTAACTAGATTGATGTACCCTGCAAAACTATCTTTCAAAATTGATGGTGAAATAAGATACTTTCATGACAAAGAGCACTTTAGGAACTTCATGAATACCAAAGCAGGACTCCTAAAAATTTTAGACAATATCCTGTGAAAAGACAATGAGGTTCACCACCCAAGGAAGCCCAGCAGAATGAATCCATTGGGTATGACAAGAAATTAAAAACAAAGGGAAGAATCTAACAAAAATAAAAAGTCATGACATGGATAAGTCAATATATATCAGTTATAACTATCAATGGTAATGGTCTCAATTCACCAATCAAAAGAAATAGGCTGACAGAATGGGTCAAGAAGCAAGATCCAACAATATACTGCATACAAGAAACACAATTTAATTCAAAATGAAACTTACAGACTAAAAGATAAAGGCTGGAAAACAATACTGCGTGTGACATAATACATAATACCAACAAGTTGGAAGAAAGCTTTATGTTAGCTCACAGTTTGTAGAGGTTTCAGTTTGTCATTGGCTGGCTCCAAAGTAGGTCAACATCACATGAGCATGCCAGAAAAGAAACAGACTGGCCTGGCAGGAAGAAATTAGTTCAGTATTAGGAGAGATGGAAAGATGTATATATACACCCTCCCAGTCCAGGCCTACAATGAGCCACCTCTTTCAACCAGACTTTATCTCCCAATATCACACCCAGCTATAAACTCATCATTGGACTAATCCAGTATTACATACCATGATCCAGTATCACATACTCATGATCCAATCACCTCCCAAAAGCTCCACCTATGAGTGTATGAGACTTTGGGGAGAAATTGATATATAAGC